>NC_087375.1:14493627-14641127 GCF_031761385.1 Necator americanus
TTCTCCTCAGACGATTCTTCTGGCCAAGCTCACCAGTAGTTCGGACGAAACATACAGAATTGTACGTGAAGTTTGACTGCGAGGATGCAAAGCGAACTTCTTATTCGGCATCAAAACCGGGAGAGGTTTTTTGCAGCGTTATTAATACAATTGGTGAAGGAGTCGACGTCAATAAGCTTCTTTTTTGTTCGTACTCCAAAATTTTATGGCAGACCCTATTTCTGCATTCCTCATCCCTTCGACCTGCCATCTCGGTCTTCCATTGAGGTACAACTCTTCGACTTCTTTTCCAGAATTGCACCCTCGGGCTGAGAAGAACTGGACTCATTCCTCACAGCTACCGCACAACTTCCTACTTTCTTCTCGTCAGGATCACCCTAGTATATTGGGTATCTTTCGATCCTGATAACGAGACGTCGTCGTCTGATGCGTATTTCCTGGAATGGAGCAGAAGGTGGATTCAGATATCTAAGTAGTCTGGGCACAGCGGTTTCATAGAGTTCACATAACAGCGATCGTTCGTTAAACGTTCCGAGACGGATGTTCGTTGCCAAAAATTGCAGGCCCCCTCAGGAATTTCACCTACTCTAATAACGTGCTGGACAACAGCACCAAGGCGTATACTCAGATGCCTGACTGCGTTTACTGAAAACATGTCCATCACGTGGAACTAACAACCAGACTTGTGTACGCGGCCCCCACATTTATAATATAAATAAATAAATATGTATAAAATCCTATGCAACGATCAACTGAGCAGCGGTACGTCATAAAGAAGAACCAAGTGTTTGCAGCCCGAGACTGTGATGATTCTCCTCTAACCAAATCGTATACATTACATTAAAAGCAACTGAACTTTACATTGAAAATCACCATTAGATTCATTATAGATGCTTGAGAGCTCTTGATTCATTCGCATTTGTTCGTCATTTACATTTAGGCATAGCCAATCTGACATCTTCGCTGTCTTGCCAGAGAGAAAATGCTCGGATGGTATTCCTGCCTTCCGCTATGCCCACTAGATGGCACTACAATGGCTATGAAAATAGTACTGACGTCATATTACTTGTCAGACGTAGCATGGAGAAGTGCAGGTTTATTGCCAACATGGCTTACAGCGGCGATTTTCTCCAAAAAACACAGTAAGTTTCTTTCCCCAATTTTCTGAGCACATAGTGTTTAGGAATTGTAAACATCAAGAAAGTGCCGATATTTCTGGATTTGATCACTTGGATGAAGGAATGCAAACTGTTTTCTATGCCCACGGACCATCATTTAGAAGTGGTGCTCTACTGCCAGCTTTTCAGAATGTTGAATACATGAACCTGTGGTCGGGTAGGAATCTGCTTCAGTGTGTTTTGACAACATGGTGGTTTCTGAACGTCTTCTACGTTAAGATTTGCTAAACCTGCGTTATGTTCCCAATAATGGGACCGCTGGTTTCATGGATGAAATTCTCAGCAAACCTACTATTCGACCTCGTAAAAATAGGTTTGGAATCAGGTATACGAGTTTTTCATGCAATTGTTCTCTTTTACTCGTTATTTACATCACTTAGGGAATGCCCGTTCACAAACGAAGAGCACGCAGTCAACTGTGGCGGCTGCACGACCTTACAACTGGTAAGAGATCTTTTTAAAATTTCCTTTGTAAAAAATAGAGAGTTTCCGCTGAAGATAGAAGGAATGGAGTTCGTTTGGAGGTTATTGTACGATTGTGGTGTACTGTGGGGGAAATGTGTGGAAATAAAAAGCTCTTTCATTTTGGTACAGTGCTCGTTGTATTGCTGCTGAAAGGTCTTGAAGGTCCGTCGTGACGGCGGCGATGCGCGCAGGAGCCTATGAGAAATAAGCGCTCGCTTTTCTAAGAAAGTCAGAGCCAAATCCTGGGAGGGAGAGGCAAATGGGACCGAGATTTCACTTTCTGGCAAAAGGATGAGAAAGAGGAGAATGTAGATTTTTCTAAGAAGTTCGATGTTGAACAATCAACTCTTCATTATTCCATTTTCTTAAGAATGTGATTTTTGTGGTACTCTATCAGATTTTTTACCGTAAATATTGAAAATTTCATTTTTGCAAAAAAAAAAGAAAGAAAAAAGCAGTAGTAGGAATTCACTTCTCAAAATATCTTCAACGCACAACTTTAAGGTACGTATAGCTAATTGGATGAGCCATTGCATACAACCAAACAGGCCTATTGTGCTGCTGTCGTCATCATCTTCATCACCATGCTACCAAAAGATCTGCGAAAAACTGATAGTTAGAGGGACTCATGGAGGTTTGTTCTTACGTGAAGTTTTTTGAGACTCTTGCACGGTCAAACGAAGTCAAACAGGGTCCTCTTACTCAATCCTCGGCGATGTATTTAGACGAATCGCTAGCGTTGGTGGAACTTTTCCACTCAAACAACACCATGGCAAAATCGCAGTCGCCCTGCCGTTTTGTGAGTTCACGCTACGAGTTTGAGTGTCCCGCCGAGACCACACCGGAAGGGCTTCAATCGAGATCTCTCTCCGCCAATCCCAAAAAAGGTGGGCTGATTCCTATAATATTTTCCACCGGAAAGTGGGGATGTCTATTCTAGTTCTGGCTCGAATAGCAACAATACAAGTACCATGGAGCACTCGATTTATCAGCGGTAGAGAAACTAATGTCCACATAAGCGAGAAATGGAAACAGCTGTAGGAAAAGAACAATTTCAGCTGTGTTGGATCCTCTCAACGAGTACACGCTGACCATCTCCAAGGAGCTCGGCAGAGTGATTTCTATCACTGGTACTGCTTACGACTACAATTATGACGGAATCGCTGACGAGGACAAGAAGTTCGTGAATAGATGCAGCCTGGTTTTTGTTAAAAAGCAAGAGAAGTTGAAATTGAAATTTTATTCTATTGGATAATTACTTAATACTTGGATATTTACTTAATATACTAATATTGCAATATCTCTGGAGTAGTCTTTGCGAAGCTACATACTGTTCACTGCTTACTGGTCCCCTTCAACAGTATGAGCGCCGACAATGTGAAACCTTTGTGAAGAGATAGCGCTGTGACCTCGTACAGCAGACCAAACTAACTTGAAATTCTGGACAAATTCCAATGAGCCTGAATTTGGAAAGGATCCCTGATCGCTGACAAATAGATAAACGAAGCCGTAAATCACACCAACAACTCAATAAATACTGCATAATCCGTCTCACTGTCTTTTTTCTTTTGATCCCAGAATAGTCCTGTTTTCAGAGGTTCTCCTTCGCATCTTTATCGTGTCCTAGTCACTTGCGCTACTGGCTGGGTCCCGGATGGATTTGCATGTCGAAATCCATGGAGTACTAGAGCAATTGCTTTTATATTTCCGCACATGGACGGTGATGCGAACTGTTTGGTGCGAGTTAATGTTGTCGCGGTTATTGCCTTTAGCTCTACAACGTAAGAAAAAAATCTAATTTTTACAGCCTTCTCGAGAGCTTCTCCTACAGTACACTGCTCGAGTGAAAGATGTTGAAATGATATCAGGGATGGACATTGATCTCCCGGGAGTTCCACCATCTCATGCCCTGCATTTAAAAATGAATTTAGCAACGCAGTTGTGGTAATTTGTTCCGCAAGCACAGTATTAATTTGTAAACCATTGTTTTTCACATTATGATCGGCAGAACAGAGTTCTGATCGCAATGGAGTTATTAGGGGAACATAAGTGTTCATGAGACTGTATGAGGTTTATGATATATTTTTTCTCTCACTTTAAAGATTTGGGTTGTTAAGAATGAACCTTTCAATCGCATAAATACAAAGAATGGGAGTAAAGCTAACATGATTCTGATTCAGTAACGATATTTATGGTGTAAGAAGCGGACATTCACGGTTAGATGATGATGATGATTCAGATCCTGCTGGTCATAATTAGGCGGTTTGTGACCATGTATAGAACTCAGTCCGTTCCGTAAAAGTGGATCGTTGGTCTTAAGATAATAGTGTCCAACATCCATGCCGCTTTGTTTGTCAGAGCATAATTAGAACAAATCCGGGTCACCGAACAAATAAGCAACAAATAAACAGCCCATAGCAAATTTGAATTGAAGCGCCTAACATGATGAAATGTGGGCAGTAACCTTTCCCTTTTCAGCTTGTTTATATCCCTAAAACACCCATGTATAAGAGAACATATTTGAAAAAAAGCCGAAAACAGGACAATTACTGATCATATTTGAGCAGATTACGGGTTAGATTTATTCACCCGCTTATTACATCCATTTTACATGCGCGACCATGGCCTGGATAGGACAGGCGGAGAAAGAACTAAAATGGAAAGCATCTTCTGGGCAAAAGTAAGGAAGACAATTGCATAAGTTGAGAAAAGTGAGTTAGATCAGAATTTGGCTCTCCTGCCTTCAACGGCGTATCCACCATGTCTAGTGTCCAGCAGCAAATAGTAACTTATCGGATAAGTAAAAAAATAACACTGATGCTACTGTGCTCATATGGGAAAGACGGGACAAGCTCTCTTCTTTAGTAGTAAAGTCGACAGCTCTCATTGTCTCCACTAGAAGCGTTTTGTACGCTTTGTTTGTGCTTATTAGAAAAGATTTTGGCTCTTAAGAACTTACTTTTACTATACAATTTCGGTTATAATTTGTGTTTCCAGACATTATTGTTGAAAATATGTGCTTAATCCATTAGAACTTGTGTCAGTAATATCTCTGCGTATATGAGTCGCCGTATTTATTTCCTGGCTTTGATTTTATTGTTTACCTAAACACATGAAGCACTGTACCTATCTTTTTCCGGACGCTCGGGATGCACATTTGGTTTGAGTAGAAAGAAAGAAAAGAGGAGTGCGAAAAAGGAGAAAATGGTTTCGTGCCACGCGTTCACCGCGGCGCCGAGGGCAAAAATAAGTGCAGGTGACTTCATTTTTCGTCTGATTCCATTTTTTGTCATATATGTCGTGTGGCAGATGTATGATGAGTATGAAGAGTTCATATCCGTTCGAAAACAGTTGAATGGAATGAGTAGTTTTATTCGGTCCCAAGCAAACCATGTCCAATTTCTTCTGCCTTCCTTTTGAACTCGGATACGATCAGCAACGTGGTTTTCAATAGCACATAAAAGGATGCTTTCCGTGCAAAAGAATAAGGCACTAATCTGTCCTACTGATAACACTGCGTTCAACTTTTCTGGACATTCGGTATCCGTGAGTGAACAAATAAATAAGTAACTGTGAGATTTGTCTTGTTGCTTATGATGCTTTAATCACAAATTTACATCTAGAGACATCGCATTTTTTATCTCCTTATGAAAGATAATTTTTCGGCTACCTGTAAGCAGGGTCAAGCATACGTTGAAAATTTCTGGACTGAACTTTTGAAGAGGTGTTTGGGAGCAGTAGGGGACCCTATCGGGAGCAGCATGGAGAGACAGGATGAAGAGAGCAAAGAAGAAATGACGATGGATAGTCAATGCAAAATAAATACAAATTATGCCCATACATATTAAGGGATACAAAATGTTAGAAAAATGGATGGCGCGAAGCATTTTTTTGAGGAATCTTGCGAGAAATTTCCACACCTTTCTGTCCGGTGCTGGAAGAGGGACGAAGACAAGAAAAAAGTGTAAATTGCCCAATGCTTTCTGAGCTGCACTGTTGAATTGGATAAGAGCAGAATTTTTTTCTGTTCGTTCTTCGGAAATTTCTTTGGAGTTGCTACTAGAAGGCCATGACGCCCTGAAGATTGTCTGGCAGTGATAGCTCAGCGCCAGTGAGCGCTATTTGCATGGCGGCGTGGTTAGGTTCGGATCCCAACAAGCGCAATGATGAACAAGAACTCTCTCACTGAATGTCTGTGTTGTTCACCTACATTATCAGAGCGCAACCTAAGTTTTACATCTAACAAAAAACAATGTTGTTGTTTCCCTGGCTATTTTGGTTCAAGGTCAACGCTTCATATCCAGTTCCCGTATGCAACAACCAGTTCGGTAAATTCCTAGAAACTCAGAAAGAAAAAAAAAGACCATCTGGTAAGAATGAAAGAAATGATATCTATACGGAGTATGCGTATATACACGGAGTCGACTCCTGCTTGCTGTGTTTTCTTGCATCTCCTGCACGGTATTTTACTTGTATTGCGAAAAAAGGCACTTACTAGTGTTTTGGTCTAGCAGTACTATAAAACAAATGAGTCAGAGAATTTTAATGGTTCTACAGATGATTCGAAAATTTCCAGTCCCAGATTTCTTTTTGAAATCAACATCCTTTGCAACAGAATCGATTATCCATTGGATTAATGTGATTCCTAATCACTTCTTTTTTCTTGAATTCACACAAGTTTGTTTAATTTTGCTTATCAAAAAACGTTGCATAAATTCTTATTTCTTGCAAATAGAAAAGTTAGTCCATGTATTCTCCTGCATACATAGCAAAATGTAATGAAATTACAGTTATTTCTTCAGTTGTCGCCACTACTGCTCAACCTCTTCTCACAAAGTTTTTATGTAGTGGAAACCCTAAGAGTTTCAGGAGTGCATTTCAAAAAGCGGGAGAATTTTATTTTACTTTTTTTAAAGGCGAGAACGCTTACATGTAATGGACTGAAACTGTAGATCTAAAATTCAAAATAATTTGATTGATAATAACTAATTTTAAATTATTCATTATTAATTATTTGATAATGATTTAATTTAAAATATCCCTTCCTTTTCAATTACTGCAATACCCCTCTTAAAGTGACAATGTTGAGAATTTTATGAATTGAATTTTGAGAACTTTATGAAGACGACGTACAAAGATGTGCTCTAAGCCGAAAATAAGTGCACATCTCCAGAAGTATACGGACGTTGCAGGGTTTGAGCGTTTCTGGACCTATTACACTATTAGAATTCAAACACGTACACTCTCAAAGGGGACGAATTTGCGCATTCACCCATATAAGTAATATAATAAAATAATAAAATATAAATAATATAAACATGAAGAAGTTAACACGCAGCGCTGTCCAGGGTCAAGCAGTGGTGATGGGACACGACCCTCTCGAATGTGACTCCTCCTCTCCCTTCAACGTTGCTGCGACAGTCCTCCGTTGTGCTGCCCATTAAATATATTGGAAATTTCGTGTTTGTCGAGAGCGTGAAGTCAAAAATTAGCCAAGGAACAAAGAAGCCAGAAACATAAACTAGTAGAAGAAGCAAATTTGCTGAAATGTCAATGAAATATCGGTATTGAAAAAATTTCATCTTATTATATTCTATGTTTATTCTAAAATCTGTAAGATATCTTTGAATACTTATTAAAACGCATAATACCACAAAAAGAGAAGAGGCAGGTGCATAAGTCTAATTACAGAGAAACGACGAAAAAAAGACACAACAAAGTCAGCATTTTGTTTCGACAATTTGATAATGGGACGACGCTTGTTCGACACCTTGCTGAGTCAGATTTTTGCAGGAGTGAAAACTTGAAACTACTTCTTAAAGATGACGAATTCACTCATAAGTGTTTTCAGCCGTTTAAGCGTGGATCAAGGAGAATTTAATGGTCAAAAAGTTCAGGTTCTTTTCTTTTTATTAGGTCTGAAAGATAGCAAATAATTTCGCGATAGAGGACCCAAAGAAATATTTCAGGTAGTTTTTTAAGGGAGAAGATTTGCTCTACAAAAAAATATCGCTGTTTTTTGAATTTCTTAGTTGTTTTGAGTCTAGATGAGGAAAGAATTTTCTTTTTTATTTTTCCGTGGATTTTTTTTTTCATCCAAATTTTGGGAGAACCTTATGGTAAGGAAACGAGAAGTTGGCATTTTGACAAATGGCATTTTTTCCGTGGAAAATTTGGAAGAACAGCAAACGGTAGGGCATTCTAAAAAAAACTGCTCATATATTCGGATAGACGAACTGAGGAAAACCCCGTACACAGAATTTATACTTTCCGGACCGCCTGGTCGTCTCAAAAATTGGATGGGAAGAAAAACCAGAAGAAACCAGAACCTTCCAGATTTTTTCCCCAGCTATATTTAAAAAAAAACAAGAAGATCGTATATGATGGTAGTACGAGTGTTTTGTAGTGCAAACGTTCCTTTATGAACCTTCTAGGAGTAGCTTCAAGTTTCCGTTTTTTTTTAGCAAAAATTTGACTCAGTGGGGTGCCGAACCCGCATCGTCCCATTATCACATTGTCGAAACAAAAAATAGAGCAATATTTTAACGTTTTTTTTTTCGTCGTTTCTCTGTAATTCGGCCTTGGCACCTGACTCCTGATGCTTCCAAGTTGTTGTCTTAAGCCCATGACTTAATGTACTATTTTGTAATGTATGCAATTGTTTAATACTATTTAACGTAATATTTTGTAATGTATGTAATTATTTGACACGACGGAATATTTTGTTCTGGTCATCATGCTATCCTCCATTCACTGTTTCCCACCGCATGACCGCCTCCCTTTACTACCTCTTTACAACCTTTACCCTGGTAACAGCGTTTGTTTTGAGCACTTTTTTAAAATAATAAAGGCATAGAGAGAGGGCAATATAGCAGTAAGCTCCATAGTTCAATATAAGTGTTTTGTTAGATTTTACCAGAAAAGAGCGCCACGTTAAGGAGGTGTACGTCTACGCAAAAGTGGAACATTTGTGTGATAACGAAGAATGGTGCTCTCATCACATTAGCGAGCTTTTACGTAGTCTATTTATTTGCGGGTGCGGTTTTTTTGTGGATACTGGATTGGTGCGAGTGTCGCACCAATTTGGGAGGAAGCCCCACAGAATTTGAGGTGACAGCCGCTCTCTGCACTAGTTTTCGAATCGGTTGTGCTTCAAGGTAACCTGAAATCGCTTCCTCAGGAGGTATTTAGTGGTTTCCCCAGGGAAATGACGTTGTTGGATGTTTAAAAACGGTACAGAGTCCATAAGTTTCTCTTGTTTCCAATCTGTAGACATTATTTCTGCAGCGCTTTCAGGAACATCAAAATGAATTTCAGAATTTGTTTCAATTTTTGGAGTAAACTACTATACATTCTAACGTGCTGAGGGGTCTCCCATCCCAAGAGTGAACGACATGGCACAGGAACTTAGTTGCTATCATCCGGGATGCTTTGCAGGGAGCCGAGAAAGTGAATGGAACCCTCTGATGAGCAAAATTGAATGCCTTTTTAGTAAAATTGCAGAATCCTTCGCTCTTGATGTATTTCGCCCTTGGTGAAGCATAGAATAAGAAAAGCAGCGAAATGTTATAGGAAACATTCCTAAACTAATACCTGCTTTAACATTTGGAGATTTTAAGAATTGCCAAAGGATTAGGTTAGATGCACTAGGTTTTGACGAGTGTAGTGTCTACCATTATTGTGTGTGAAAGGCTAGCTAACCGGATAGCCTGGCGTGATGTAGCAGCGAACACAAGAAAAACTATCACAACGACTACACGTACACTTCCATGAACACCTTTACAAATCCCCCTTAACAGGGGGATTTAGAAAAGATCGGCTTCGAAGGTGTGAAAATTTCCAGGAAACTGAAGCATAGTTTTTTTCGAATTCCATTTCTAATTCTTCCTAATAACCAAAAGGAATGAACTAACATAGAATTCCTGCCCATTGTCGAACTTTTAGAGATGAAAATTAGAAGTTTCAGCGTTTGTTAAACCCTCACTGTTACCGTATGTTCAGGAAAAAACAGTTTGTGCACATTTTTATACATAGCAGTGTTCTAAACGACATTACACAGTCCTTCCGCCACATTACATGTGTACGATCCTGGACATCCGGAGTCTGACGTGCATGGGTCTCCAATGGTGTATATGAGGCGATTCAGGTAATTACCACTGAAACGGTAAAGCACAACTACAACTTGTTGTTTGTGATCAACAGCTTATCAACTTACGCTGGTCCGTACTGACAAACACCAAATGTGAAGGTAGAGCAGTGAGCAACCGCACAACCGAGTCGATAGCTGGTCTCCCAGGCCATCTGAGCTTGCTTTTCTTTCACAAATGAAACTTTTAGGAAGTGTAGAAGTGTTTACCTGCGAATAGTGACCAATCTGGGTGTTGGGTCTGTTCCACAGTGCCGTGGTAAGGTTGTTGGAGGGGCCAACCCCATAGTCTTTCAACTCGCTCCACCAAAGTTGGGATGCCTAAAGGTTTTGCATCACCTTTCAGTGTTCGTAGCGTACGAATTACTCCCGACACTACCTGCGTGGCAGCCTTCACTTTATCAAAGTTGACAGCACTTGTCATGTAGATATTTTCTCCCAGTCCCGGCCTATCAGCGCTGCTGGAGTGCTGATAGACGCACTTCGAGGCGTGTGCCAGCGCAGTGGACTCGACTGAGCAGTCGTACACCTGAATTAGAGCGCAGGGATTAGCGAGATTCTAATTCGGAAGACAGAAGCCTCGTCAACAAATAATAGGAAAACGGAGCACCATCTTGAGCATCTTAGCAGCTTTGGGTGCATTTCCACCGAGTGCATCGGGCTCTAACCCACGGGCTACGCTAGATCTGAAGAAAAAAAAAACGTTTACGTCGCAGGCTTTGTTAGGATCGAAAAATAATTGTTAACCTATAATTGTTATGCATGTCGAGGAACTTTTGTCGAACTGCATCAGTCGTTCCTGCATTGTTAGAGCACTGATTGTTGGTGTCTGGAAGGGCGGCTCATTACATGAAGACACATCCGATCACAACATCCACATCTTTCGCAGAAAACTGTTTGACAATTTCATTCCTATCCGTTGACTTAGAGCTAACTACAACAGCATTAATATCTCATACAAAAACACCAATTGCTGTTCAACAACTCTTTCTTCTAAAGGTGAGAACATAGTAGTTAATTAATTAGAGACTATAAACCTGATTTTCAATTGCCTTTTCGGCGATTTCTGCTCACCGAGGCAGATTTCCTTGCTGATGAGACTATTTTTGGACTATTCTTGCTATAGGTTTCTGAAGAAACGTAGGTTTCTGAAGAAACGTAGGTTTCTGAAGAAACGTAGGTTTCTTCCGATAAAAAATACCTTATTTTACTCTCTATACTTTACTGCCTGCAAGTTTGGTTAACTGGTTGGTTATCGCACTGCTGCTACGAAGATTTGGAGGACTGTGTGGAAAATTTGTATTTTTTAAGCTTGAAATGCTCATGTGAGGAATTCTATTATACTGTGGCTCGGATGGCCCAACTTAGCTAAGCGCAAATGATGTTCTTGAAATTGAAAATGGTGTCACTAGTGCCGTCAGGAAATTATGATCGTTCCTCCAATTATTTGGATTTCAACACTACATGAAGATCTTAAACATTTTGCTAAACAACTTTCTTCCCCACTAATCAGTGAATTGCCCCTGTACGAAAAGTTCTCTTGGCCAACAAAAACATATTTTTTCAGGTTTTCAGTTTCTGGATAAAGACTGCTCTCTTCCCTTGAGAATCTCAGCTTCCAAAAGAGGAATGGTCGTACACAGAACACCCGCAAAAACGCGGATAAACCGGTAGTTGTCGTCGTTTTCCTTCACCTAATAAGAAAGGAGTTCATGGTTTCACCTGGGATGTCAGCTCCTTTTGTGCACAGTCCACCGCTGCAACCAGAGTTTGAATATGTGGTGCAGTCTGATGCCTGGCTGCATGCTGGACCAGTCACCCACATTGGTGCATTGGTGTAATAGCCACTAAAATCTTCAAAATAGATTTCTAAAATCGTAAAGATTTTCAAACCACTGGAGCAAAGGAAGTTCTGTGCTTTTGTCAAAATGAAAAATCTGAAAAATATTTGAATTCTACGAAAACTTACATCCCATTGTAGAGACATGTGATCGTCAAATAATTGCTGCAAACTTTGTAAGCGCAGCCAAGTTTCGTGGTTTCAGCGAATACCATCTGAAAGCCATGGAGCAAGTATGTATACAACAGTTTTTCTTCCCTCTCTGACTCTATCCATGAAAAATTAGAAGCCTCTGCGGCTGTACATTTCTGTTGCGAGTATCCCCAATAACCATTCTCCAAGTCTCACTGGTACTCACGTTGGCAAAGGTGTAAAGATTGCTGCTGGTGTACTTGTTCAGCGAGTCCGTAACTCCGTACTGCTTCGCTTTACCCCACCAGCTGCTGAGAGTTGAGTTTATCTGAACGGCTGGGTTAGAGAAACCGCCGGTGCTGGAGAACCTAAAAATTGTTGATAAAAGGTAATGCTGAAGTATGAAGTAGGAAAAAGTAAGATTTTAGGACAACTAATTGAAAACAAGACGTTTCTAACAGAATTACACACCTCATCAAGTTCTGTGCCATATTGGAGAATGATCCCAAGCTACTTGGACAGGCCGAAATGGCATCCTGGGCTTGTTGCTCCATTGCACAGTCCCATTCCTTAAACAATGTTTCTAATGTTGTTGCAGAGTAATTCTACAAATTGAACGAGAAGGACCCAGACAGAGTCACAGCAAAAATAATGATCAACTTAGAAATGCTCGCTGGCTTTGGATTTTTCTTATCAAAACACTGGAAACAGTGTTTTGATGAAAATTCTGAAAAAATGTATTTGTTCTTTATCACTTTGGGTCAGTACGGGAGACTCAATAGGACATCCCTTTTTCGCCTTTACCTTCCTACTCATGTACTCATGTAGTACTATGGACGAATCATAAGTAGGAGGGTTAATAAACCTTGCATATATATGCTAATCTAACCAGCTAATTTTAATAATCTTCTTACAATATAACAGTCTGAACGTCCGGCTAACGTTCGCTAACCATCAGACTTCCTGTGATGCACGCGTCGTCCGCTTTCAACGGAAATTAAAGCTAGTCCCTTTGCCATAAAACTAAATTTGTAATTTTTCTCGCGACGCTTCTTTCATTCTTTTTTTTAGAAATTTAAACATTCATAGAAAGATGAATTGGAGTGATCATTTCACAGTTCTCTTCCTAAATTCATCAGTACTACATTTTGAGAGTATTCAGACTTGATTCTACACCTACATATATTCCTCCGTTTCCGCAAAAATTTGGAGACATAATTGGAAGCATGAAGTTTTCTTCTATTTCTTAGCGCAGGGTAATCCACTCACATGAAATGACATGAATGTCATCGTCGCACCGGCAAAGATAAACTTCCACGTCAGATCACTCGAGCTGTTGGTTAGTATTTAGGGATCCCTTTGCATTCGTGTTTCCAATTTATGAACAAGGGATGTTCCCAAATGAGGCAAACGTGCGGTGGGAATAGACGAGCGGTTGATTAGACAGGGATGAGAGGTAGGACAGTGAAGCCTTCACTTGGTTCGCAATGTTTTGTTCACTTCTTGGCAAATCCACTTGAAGTTATTGCGCATTACAACTGCACTGTGTCCCAATTCGAATGCCGCAGGACCCGCTCCACCCCATTATAACGAGTGCTGACTCCTGCGCGCCCATTTGACGCCGTTGGACCTTTCTCACTTCTTTGTGGAATTTTGTTACACAAACACATACACATACACAGGTGACAGAGTAAGCCCGTTATTACATAGCACGATGAGTGAAGCCGATGGCAGTTAGTTTCTTTTTCTTTTTCGTTTTTTTTTCTCTTTTTTCTTTTGCTTAGAATGTTAGGCAACGTTATTCTGGAAACTAGCCCAAATACTCACCAATTTATACATGTTTTTTGCCGGGTTCAAGCTACCAACATTATTTGGCTCAACGCCACTGGCTACGCGTTGACGAGCATCGTTATGGTAGCTGAGGAAAACTTGTCGTAGTCCATCACTCAACTCAGTATTTGAACAAGAGAAGGCTGAAATTCGAACAATTTTATTTTTCCAATGTAGAATGCGTCCAGGAAGAAAACTGCAGTAAATCTGCGCTTCGACTTACCAGCCCTTCTCTTACGGTAAAGTGCAGCGTTCGAAAGTGAAGATGCGAAGACCTGCACAAGGAGGTTATGAGTTTCCTTTTTAGAACGCAAAGCACATATTTTTATCATAACAATTTTGAACTGTTCACGTAGGAGAAGAATCTAATCTAATTTCTCACCAGCAACCTACCAAGATTAGCAGAATAATTGATGAAGCCATGATCGACGGCGGATTGTTCTCGGCATAATTTTTTCGCCTATATACCTTTCTGGTTGGCAGCAGAAATGCGGGCAGCATTAATGTCAAGGGGATTATTCAAACAAAAACGCGAAATGGTCAAAAATCGGGATCATTGCGAACAGTTCACAAAACATCTGTTTGCGATCGTTGGAACTCGGATTTTTCTACTATTTCGCCACTGCATGAAGCCACAGTTTATGTATAGCTCGTCATCTATTCACGTCTTGATGATCTCCTCGGGAATAAATTGAAATTCGTTTGGTGTCATGGACTTGATACAAGGGGCTGCATGACTTATTCAATTCTTCCACACTACATCAGAAATTTCTCCGGATAATTGAGAAAATTTGAGGGAAAAAAACGTAGCTCAAATGACTTCAACCGTTAATAAAAGATGATTTTTCGAAAAAAAACACCGATATAAATAATTATTAAATTCAACAACCTTCTAATAATAACAGCATTTTCACGCCAAGAGACGACAACATAAGTAGAGAAAGACAGCATATTCATCGCAGAACTCAGGACGATCGCATTTCAAAATAAGTGCTGAGCATTTGGTTTTTAACAATAATCCACAGATTTCTATGAAACTCACTTATAAACAACCAACACGAACTTTTGAGGACTCCAGGGGAAAATAATTTCAAAAATCGAAGCACTTTCACTCGCGCTTTCTACCCAGCAGTAGTGTTGCTTTTTTGAATTGAATGATTGAATGATCAAATCCTGAAACAGAAGACTGGAGCGGAATTCATTATTTCTTCTGTTGTCTATCACGGTATTACTATTTTGAGTCATATATTGTTTCTATGTACGCAGCCTTTCTCCGCGAACGTCAAAATTTCTATAGTTCATTTCCATTTGTGTAGGAATTCGTAGGGGTCAAAGATTTATGGATGCTGTTCATTCATGGATTTGGTTTGTTTGTTCATCAGGTTGCATGACCGCGCATATTTGAAATTCTCTCATTTTTCGTTGACGAGCGGTTTTTGATGTTCATCTTTCCACGAAGGGAAAATGCTAATTTTAAATATTTTAACTTATTCGTGACTTATTACAATATAATAAAGGTGTTATATTGTAATATAATATAATAAATATAATAAAGGTATTATTCAACCTCCACAATTTGGAAACATCATTCGAACTATGAGTTTTCTCCGTTCTCAGCTATTAGCAAAGAATGATGTGATAGCATGGGATGACATGAATATCACTATCATAGTGATAAAAATAACGTTCTACGTCAGATCACGTGAGCTGTTGGCTACTATGTATTGTGGTTAAGCAGCCTTTCGCACGTTTGTTTCCTCTTTTTGAAGAAAGGATGTTAGCAGCATCAGGGAGACATGCTGGGAAATAGATATGCGAAGGGACCATAGAAACACATTCTGCCGTAGTGGGGCTCACGCGCATCATTCCGACGCAGTGGAAACAATCGCACCCCACTTTACAGCTATCTGGCTCCGAATTCGGCGCCGTAGGACCCATCTCACCCAATTTTACCGCGTTGAGGTTACAGAACAGCAAACCGATGCCATAGTATTCGTCTCCCACTTTTTAGAACTTCTTGATTGAGACACACACATACACAGACGCACACACGTGACAGAATAAGCCCGTTATTATGTAGCATGATAGTTTGCAAATTTGGAAGTATACTCACTAACATATGAGTGAAACTAACTTGCCTTACCAAAGCCAACATACATAGTTAGCTGTGACAATGGTGAAAAGGTAGAGTTTCGTTTGGCACCTCACCGGAGCAGAGTTTTGCATCTTTATGCAGTATTTTCGTGACACAGAGACAAACACACACATACACACACGGACTAAGCGGGTCATTATATAGCATGATATTTTATATCATGACCTTATATAACATTCTAACTTTATTATAACTTATTTGGCTTTAAATTAGTGGGAGAAAAAAAAGGTAGCGGAAACAATACACAAACACCTTGTCAGTGCTTTACGATTGCCAGTTAGGCTTTTTTGTTTGCTAGTTCTTAACATCATCAGTAGATTTAAATGACGGTCCGTTTACTGGTACTGGAGTGCTTTTGCAGAATATTTTGTGGTTGTGATATTTATGGATATCTATGGAGTTATTGTGATATCTATGGACAGCATTTATGGTCTAGTTACTGGGATATTTATGGACCGTGATATCTAAGGAGCTCTTAACAAGTTAATTTTCCATAAGCAGTTGGCTCTGCTACCACATTTTCTCTGATTTTTCTCTGCTTCTCCAAACTAGAAGAAAGCTTATTGGTTAGAATTTGTTCAAGACGCGCCCTAGAAACTTTGCCATAATGTCCATATTTTTCGTACCTTCCTTTCCCACATTTCTAAGCATGCTCTTTAGTTTCTAAATTCAGTTAGATACAAAAATCTTTGGATATTTCCAATTAAATCTTTCAATTTTTTTGTGAATGGAAGGCTAGTGGATTTGAGAGATGGACATGGTTTTAAAGGCATCACCCCAGGAATCTGAGGTGGTACGGATTTCAGGTGGAGTATTCGTATACGGCATAGTAGATTATGGAGAGGAGGTGATTCCGTCCATTTCTTCCTAATTGCTGCAAAAAACGGCCCGGAAGATGAGATGCGCTCCAGTTCAACTCCTTGTAGAAAATAGCACGCCGGAACGCCCGAAGCCGTATCTTCCGTGCCGTTTTTTACGCCAATCAGCAAGAAATGGACGGAATCACCCTCCTCTCCATAATTTACGATCCCGTATACGAATACTCCACCTGAAATCCGTACCACCTCAGATTCGTGGGGTGATGCCTTTAAACTCTTTATGAAGTCGAGATTCGATTTATTTGGATTTTAGTAGCACGTGTTTGATTAGATTCCTCAGACGCCATTGTTTCTTTATCTTCGAGTAATTTGCTTTCAAAATTACAAGAATTTCAAAACTTTTTTCTGGAGTCAATAGCAGCGGGAGGAGTCCATGTTAATCTTTCTTAAAGGCATCACCCCCACGAATCTGAGGTGGTGCAGATTTCAGGTGGAGTATTCGTATATGGCATAGTAGATTATGGAGAGGGGGTGATTCCGTCCATCTCTTCCTAATTGCCGTAAAAAACATCAATTAGGAAGAGATGGACGGAAGATGCGGCGCTGCACAAGACTGGCGCGCCCCAATCGAACCTCTTGTACAAAATGGTGCGTCAAAACGAATGAAGCCGTATCTTCCGGGCCGTTTTTTACGGCAATTAGGAAAAAATGGACGGAATTAACCCCCCTCTTCGTAGTCCCCCATCC
This sequence comes from Necator americanus, assembly GCF_031761385.1. Classification (NCBI taxonomy): domain Eukaryota; kingdom Metazoa; phylum Nematoda; class Chromadorea; order Rhabditida; family Ancylostomatidae; genus Necator; species Necator americanus. Next base: position 14,510,939 of record NC_087375.1, read on the forward strand.
CGTACACGAATACTCCACCTGAAATCTGCACCACCTCAGATTCGTGTGGTGATGCCTTTAAGAAAAATTCGTGCCGTTCAAATTATTCATACTAAGTCATTGTGCTTCGATTGTTTCAAGCAGTACCAAAAACTGAGAACAGCAACCATTGAGACGTACTGAAATTGATCACATATGCGAATAAGTAACTCCTTAGTAACTTTTTGGTCATTGAAGTCTTAATTTCGTCGCAAAAAACGGTCCTTTTTTGTTTTAATTTTGTGCATTTTGTGAGTTCGTGAAAACGTCAAACACCGTAAGCAAACACTGGGGCACGAGGAAGAAAATGATCTTCGTATAGAGTATGTGCATGTTTCTTGTATTTTTGCAATTATGAACATGCAAATAGAATTTGTGCTGCGATTCGGATACAGACACCTCGAGTAGATAATTTCGAGATAATTTCGAGTAGACCTTAACTAGTTTCTGCTGCATTTCTGCGGTGGCTACTCAGGACCATTTCGTTGAAGACCAGGCTGTACTGTGGCGAACCCACAATTATCAAATTCAGTAACTGGATGTCATCGAAGTTCTCCACTTGCTGTTTTCACTTCATTGACATCTTCACTGACTCTCGAGACGAAACTTTAAAGCAGTTGCAAAATCATCCATAATAGAACGAACGCAGCCGTCTAACAAAAAAGTCAATAAAATTTTACAATATTATATCAAGTGAAGCCTCATCGTACTCATATTAGAACAAATACAATAACCATTGCATTTGTTTCAACATAGGTACGGTAAGGCTTCACTTAATATAATATTGTAAAGGTGTTCGTGGAATTTACCGCTTCGTTTATTTCACATTTAAGATTTGTATTTCTTCTACTCGAAGATTGTACATCAAACGCTACATCGTACTGTCAGAAGTTTTATAAATTAGGGTTCATCATCAATACTGTCGGCCCTGAGTTGAGAGAACGAGTTAGTACTACTATAATACATCTGCTAGCGTCAATCAGATTGGCGTTAATCTCACTAACACTTCCCAACGAAATGAGGTTCAGCTGGAAATTTCGTTTGTTGTGGCATCAAAACATTACAACTTGTTTGAAAGTCGCCGAAAATCTGCTATAAATGTCTCGAGCATAGGGGCTCCCTTTAAAGTATTTACAACGCTAGGTCACGGTTTTCTTGCTCCACAGCTACAACCATTGGGGAATCGTCGTCGTACGGGCTGATCCGTCTCGAAGAAGGTTCCTTCCAGCTCCTGCTTCTGAAAAGAAACTTCGCAACATGAAAGAACTAAAAAACTATATGTCTCAAACTACGTAACTACGCCAAGAGCAATGGAGGGTTACCGCGAAATCTACTCAGAGGAACCTGCAGTTGTTTGTAGAGTCTAGCAAGTCAGTGAAAAATGAGAGTTCAAAAATTACCTGCTCGGTAAAGTATAACCGCTATTGTTGAAGAAAGCCTTCATGTGCTGATAAACCGTTTCAGGAAAACCTCGGAACATCCGATATCTAAAAGAATGAGTTTGTTTTGTGGGAGAAACGAGAAAGAAACATAACCGGCTTCGAGTGGTCGATGTTTCGATCTGGGATATAGCGCACATTCTCGACATTGTACAATGGGACGTTGTCAAAGCTTGACATGAGGTCGTTGGATAGGAGGTAAGGAGCTGAAATAAGATGTCGCGGTCAAAAAAATACGGAGAAGATTTCTTTAGAAGCGAAATTTAAAATCTTAAACAGAAAGAGTTCCATATAAAAATCCAGGAGGAAAAAGACTTCTACAACTGATCCTTCTATATCTCAGAAATTTTTGTGGTGCATCTTCAAGTTATGAATTTTCTCGTAATTTTTTCTGCACATATATGGATTAGGCCTACTTGGTTCTCACCTGCTCTGTATGTGTTAGTGAAGCCAGAATTTTGACTTTTTCCATAGAAGGGGGAATTTCTAAAAAATAATTGTATACTACAGTCTGACAAGTCTTACCAGAAACTTCAGTAACCTCCCAGTCTTAGTTTGAAACAGGCAAGGTAGGTACTGAAAAAAATCATTATTTCGCAATCCTATTCTTCTATATACCTTTCTGATGGTTCGTACGGTCGAGTTGCCGCACCCATGTTTGAACCATAGCCATTCCTGTAAGCATAGCGACTGAACGCCGTTGGCCTGAAAATAACTGACTATTACACTCTAAAAAATGACAACATGTCTAAAAAGCGCAGTTTTTATCAAGCGTGTAGTTAGCCCTCCACAATTGTTTTCGAGTTTACCCACACAATGAAATTTGACTGAAGTATTTGTTTTGTTTTGAAACGGCGTTGAAATTTTTACACACTTATATTTTCTTACAAAGAGTCTAAATAGCCGATTGCATCTGGCGCAGAGATATACAACTTCTAATCCTAGATATGCATTCATTACAGTGCTGCTGTACTTAAAGGCACCACTCGACGTATCTGAGGTGGCATGGATTTCAGGTGAAGTATTTGTATATGGGATAGTAGATTATGGAGAGAAAGGTGATTCCATCCATTTCTTCCTAATTGCCGTAAAAAACTGTCCGGAAGATACGGCTTCGGGCGTTTAGGCGCACTACTTCTTACAAGGAGTTCGACTGGAGCGCGAAAGCCTCGTGCACGCACCGCATCTTTCGGGCGGTTTTCTACTGCAGTTAGGAAGAAATGGACGGAATCACCCTCCCCTCCGTGATCTACTATCCCGTGTACGAATACTCCACTTGAAATCCGTACCACCTCAGATTCGTGGGGTGACGCCCTTAAACAGAAGTGAATGAATAAAGAAGAACAAGGATCAAGGGGCGAAGCATTCGAAATAGATGCACTCGATCAGTTGTTCGAACGCTCTCCTTTATACGACTAAGAAAAGTCTTCTTCATAAAGTGTATGATTCAAATGAGGACAGGAGTAATCAGAACGTTCACGTCAACGAATCTTCTCGCTGTGATATCACATTGTCTCCAAGACAATGATCATGTTCCTTGTTCCACTTTTTAAATCTACTGTTATATTTAGGACCGCAGTTTCGGGTGGTTCAGCAGAAGGCACTAAGGGGTTGTGCTTACTAATACTACCGACTGCCATTAGAATCCATAACCATGTCAAAAATTCGCCTTCTTTGGGTTGCGTTCCGCTACAGTGTGTATGTCTGTGCGAAATCGGACGAATCGACGGGAAAAATCTGCGCACCGGCGCGGTAGCTCAACTTTTAGATCTGAATCGAAGCTTTTACGATGGTACTAGCGTGACGTAAAATAGTTTAAAACTTTTCAATTGCAACTTCTTAATAACCACATCAGGAATGCGCATTTACTCATATAAAAATACAAATTGATAGATATACTACCGTACACAAGCATGTCTTAAAGGCATCACCCAAAGAATCTGGAGTGGTACGGATTTACGGTAGAGTATTCGTATACGGGATCGTAGATTATTGAGAGAAGGGTGATTCCGTCCATTTCTTCTTAATTGCCATAGAAAACGGCCCGGAAGATACGGCTTCGAGTGTTCCGGCGCACTATTTTCCACAAGGAGTTCGATAGGAGCGCGCCGGCCTTGTGCACGCGCGCATCTTCATCTTTTACAGCAGTTAGGAAGAAATGGACGGAATCACACCCTCTTCATAATCTACTATCCTGTGTACAAATCCTCCACCTGAAATCCGCACCACCTCAGATTCGTGGTATGCTGCCTTTAAGGGAGGTGAGTTTTCTCGGTCTAGAAAATTTCCGTGGAGAGGACAATCTTGCGATCTGTTATAAGAGTTTGGGGCAGTGTAGCACAGTCGGTAACAGGCTCCGCTGTGACTGCAACATGATCGGAGGTTGGAAACCGCCCTCGTGCCAACCAGACCTTCCATCCCTCTGAAGTCGATAAATTGGTATCAAACATGACTGAGAGGATAAAAACACTGAGTTGTTACATCGGCTATGTCACACAAGTCGCAGTGTAGGCTAGTTACACGATCGTAAAAATCAAACGATTCTGAGTTGAAGTGAACTCGTTGGCGCATCGCAAGCGGATTGATTAACGCCAGACACTTTATCCTTTATAAGAGTCTAATTGTAGAATATCACAATCGAATTGAAGTATGTGGGTGTAAATGAGCGGTATCACTGTTTCCACACTCTTTAATTTAGGAAACATTCAAAGGGTTCACCTTATAAATTGGAGTCTGTGGTTTCCCATTTTCCTTCGTCGAAATGTGTACCTTCCATCTGACTGTTCTTCATTTCCATAATCATTTCCTGCAATTTGTCTCATGCATTTTTCATTTTTTGTTGCGCTGGAGCAGGGGGGCAGTGGGACACGATTGGTAATCAAATTCATGCAGGAAAAGTAATGGAACGAAATTGCTTACCTGTGTTTTCGAAGCCCTCCGGCAGGAAACTTGTCGACTTCACTGAGTTCGTTAATTTCGGTTGTATAACGTAGCAAAAAACGGATACACTGTTGACGAGTAAAATGAAGTGCTCAATAAGCATATTCGTCTCCGAAACGTAGACTATTTGACCACGTGATGAGCTTTGTCCTCGTTTATATAGCGGACTCTATGACAGACGGCTAGCTGTCTCCTCAGTGCTTTGTCGGGGTGGTCCTCATCCGATTCTCTATGGTAGGTTTGGTGTGAAAGGGCACATTTCTACAGCAAAATTTAACAGTTTGTCGAATTTTGCACAAGACATTCATTGCGTCAGGAACGGATCCATGTAAGACTGTTATTTTATGGATGGACTGAGATTTATATTATTGCTGATCAGGAAACACGCCCAATGCGCTGTTTTGGTCAAATAAGCTCTTTTAACGTTTGTTTCATCAAACTTACTTGTGACTGATGTCTCTCGCTTGTTTTCTACGCCATCCTGGCAAGATTCTTTGGGAATTATGACAAGGGATGCTTGCTGCATTGCAAGCGGGTTTTCTCCTTGTTTTCTTTTAAAGTTTACGAGCATTCATTGAAAAGCTATTCCTAGCAAAGCTCATAATGTACTACATAAGGTCTGGTTTGCAGTCTAGGACTTGGTCAGCTTGTATGGTGTGTCATGCAAATATTTACTCAACGCTTTTACGCATAAATCTCAGATCCTCATATCATGAAGGTGCAGCAATCGTGCAGTGTAACGTAAACACCTCCAACCTTTTCAACCAGCAAAACCATTTCTTCAGAACTAGAGTTATAAAAACTGGATTTTCTAATCTTCTTGTCTTGTGCTTCAATTGAGATGATCCTGATGAAAATTACTACCAGCGAGCACACGATTAGCAGAAAGCATGACTCAGCGGGTAACTCGTAGCCGTCCGAAGCACCGGATAATCTTCAGTGGTACAATTGTAAGTCATTTTCGCTCGAACACGGAAGGCAGTATAAATAATAAAGAGAACGTAATTTGAAACGTATACTAAATTGCTGATTTTTTTAGAATCAAGAAATATTTCTCTTCCAAGAAGTGGAGTGAAAGATGCTTGAATTGAAAAATGGAAGGATGGAACTCTTGTTATTTTTCCGTGTACCTCAATAATTATATTGCATTTTGTATTAATGTGGCTTAAATTATTCTATATACATATCTATACGATGAAACTGTTTGGAAGAGGCAATCTTCAAATAGATTAACCTCTGGTACTCCCATGTCGAAGCTATTACTTCTAACATTGCAAATTTTCATGTTATGTGAATCAGGGACGAAATGCGACGTCGTTTCTGGGAAACGTCTTGAAGAAAACACCCTTGAAATGCGTCATTAGGAATTGTTGACGTCCAGACTATTGATGAAATAGTGCTAGTAGTTTCGTCACAGTCATAAGTTCAGATGATTTGCGAAAAGCGATCAAAATCATTATAGAGTTGTTGAACACAACCATCCCTGTCAAACAAACATTTGGATTGTCGACGATCACGCACTGCACATTTTTCTCTGCGTTAGCAATCAAGAATATAAGGACAATAATATAATAACGACAATAGGACGATCCAGAATACAGGGGTAGCATCGTGACCTTGTAAGAGCGACTTCTCGAGAAGTAGAATCATTACCAAATCAGTAATCATTTATTTAAAATGAGCACCAGATGTTAATAATTTATTGTTAATATTTGTAAGCCACAGATATTTCATTATTCTACTTTTTTCGACTATCAATTGGTGACTGGGAAATCCTAGAAAAGAGAAATTATCAAGGAATTCTTCCAGCTGTGCCATTTTCAAAAAAGACTTAAGGTTACAAACCTTAGATTTGGCCCGTTTATTGGTGCGTGGTCTTAACACTTTTGTGAATGCTTCCAACATACTTTTCTTCTTTTTATCTTTCCTGCCATGTTCTTTTCCTCTATGTTTTTTGGAAGTTTTCTTCTTCTGTGCGGGGCTTGCTTCAGTAGGACGTGTTTTGGACTGTATTTGCTGCGCAGCCGAAGGTCCAACTTCACTAACACTTTGGAAATCTGATCGGGTCAATTGCGATTTTGTCGTTTCATCTCTGTCTGGGGTAGGAGTTGTAGTTGGTGGGTCAAAGTAACCACCAACTTTTGGACAACCATTCTGGAAAATATTAAAAGGAGAATGTGAGATTTCTTTTGACCTAAAATGTGAGTTTGAATTTAAAAAAATGACAGTAGCCCGAGTAAATAATGGTGTTACAGACTACCAGCATTTTAGATAACAAGGATGAATACTCGATACATCTGTTGCTGTCTCGATCATATTAAAAAAGAAGGTAAATGTAGAATCTTCTTTCAAAATGGGACCTATGCAAAGTACGATAGAATGTAGTCGAAGGTGCGTGAAATTCGAGAATTTCATCAATTCCCATCCAAAAACAGAGGATTGCAAAATGTGCAGCGCTGACGATGTACTAGGAACAGCAGCCGCATGGAATTCTAAACGATTCACTAAAAGCCACAATCCGGTTGGAGAGTGCAAAAAAACGTCTCAAACTGATACACTTACAGAGGATAGCACACATCACACGAAGGATTGAATGGTTGTATGCTCCACTAGTACTACCACTACTACCGCTACGCTCAGATATACAAGATACAATGAATATACCAACATTATTGTGCTAAGATTAGTTTTATTCTTAAAATTCGTGTGAACGTAGATGATCATGATCACTAATCATGACCATGTATGTATGTATATATGTATGTATGTATGCAAACATGTATGTATGTGTGCAATTATCCGTAAAATTAGAGCTGTTTTTTTTGACAACCCTCTTTTATCTCAGAACTTCAGGCGAAAGATTCCACATTTTATCTTTAATCTAAATGAAATCTGAATTTAAATCTACGTTATCTTTCTAAATGCGTACGTTCTACACTTGGAGAACATTCAAAGTTCAGCTTCATACACTCTTTAGATTGCAACATAAAATGGACATAATTTGAAAGCACTACTCGAAATATGGGTTCTCCTCCGACTTGTCCCCCACAGTTATCATAGAATGATGTTTTAACACAAAATGACGTGAATGACATTATCTTACTGATAAAGATAACGTTCCATGTCACATGTAAGCTGTTCGATACTATTTAAGCAGCCGTTTGCATGCGTGTTTACATTTGCTGAAGAAGGCATGTTACCAAGCCCAAGTAAACATGCTGGGAAATAGACATACGGAGAAGTCGAGAGGTGAAACCCAACACGGCTAGTGCCCACGGGTATGATACGGTTGCGTCTCGTTTACCTTTTGCGGAATGCACACGAAGTTATTACGCGATACTACTGCACCACGGCACACCAATGCGGTTGGACCCGTGCCATCCCATTTTACTGCTCTACGATGCTACGATGCCGGCACACCAATTCGGAACCCATCGCACCCCACTTCATATATTTCTGGCGTCGGAGCAGCTGAAGCCAGGGGACCCGTCTCCCTTCCTTTTAGGAATTTCGTCACACACACATACATAGAAACACACACACATATGCAGCACACACAATTCTCGACACGTCAGACACGATGTTCAACAATGTTCAATAAAGACGACATCATACTGCATCATGATAATGCCAGGCCACATGCTGCTTTGCGGAATCGTCAAAAAATTGTAGAATTAAACTGGGAAATTCTGTCGCATCCATCATATTCGCCGGAGTTAGCACCCTCCGACTACCTCTTGTTTTTGTTTTTACAAAACTTTTTGAACGGAAAAAATTAAAAAATTAAGAAGATTTCAAACAAGCACTAGTTCAGTTCCTCGCATAAAAGGATGGAACATTTTCAAAAATTGGATATTCAATTTGCCCAACAGGTCGTTCATAATAATGGAATTATATTATCCAATAAATTTTATTGACGGTATGAAAAATTTTGTATATTGTTTCGTTCAAAAAAGGACAGAACTTTCCACTAGAGCTAATATATAGCATAATGATGTGTGTGTTGGGTGTGTGCGTGACGTAAAAATACTCTATAAAGAAAGACGTCGCATCAACGGAATCCAATCCGGGCCATGCGTCTGTGACAGGGCTACCACTCAACCACTGTCAAGAGGTGCACTAATAAACTAATTTACTACTAATTTTTGTCCAGAGCTCTAAAGCATTTCTTGCCAAAGTTCTTCCTAAGTGCATTACTATTTTCTCGCAGAATCCTAGAAGCTTAAAAATTGTGATCTATCATTCTTTTCAAGCCATTACCTTTTCGACGACTTTTTTTCCCAAATTTTACTGACGTAACCTACATTAAAAACAAATACATCCTCAAATTTGTTTGCAAGGAAAACATTTGATATTCAAGAGCATAACTTGAACACGAATAAGAATTAAATGTAAAAGTATTTGTTACATGTCTAATTTTCGCATTGAATCAAATCCGTATTTATGTATGTTTGTTTGTGTGTTGCTGTGTTGTGAAGTAGCACACATCAAAGTTTCCAGCGCTCCATATTTCTCTGTTGTTAACAAAAACTATGTAGAACACATTACAAACCGCATTCGAGCATTTTCTGCTGAGTTTAAGTTGATCTCCTGACATCACCCCACATATTCGCCAGAAAGTAGTCAGATCGGTTAGAACAGTTCCCACGATGAAAGTAATTGGTGTTGGGTACAGAAGGCAGCTAGATCCACCGGTGCCAGCAATGATGAGGTGAAGTAGAACGGTTTCTAAGGAATTGGTGCGCTATCACAAAGATAACGTGGGGCGGGTTCGTTCTACTGCCTTCTTGCCCCAAGCTGGCATGGTGGTCCAGGAAGGTCTTTTTGACGCATTGGAAGGAATTCCGCTGCGTCAAAAAGATGCGCCGGCACCAGAAAGTAGGCTGGTCGGGTAGGACGGGTCCAGCGACGCCGAAATTGACTGCTGCTACCAGAAAGCAGTGAAATGAAGTGATAGGGGTCGGTTGTGTTTCACATGAAGGTCACCTTGATCACCTTGATCACCTTGACTCCCGTTGATCTTCGATCTGGTTGAGCGGGCGCCAGTAATTCTTCCATTTGTCCCGATCGCGTGCCACAGTGGCCCAATGGTTCCTCCATTCGCGTGGGACACGAAGAGCATCATAATTTTCTTTGAAGGACTTCGTGTAAAAATCTGATAATCGGGTCGGCGCTCTTCCTGTATTGCGTTTAATATCGCGGGGAACCCAGTCGCTCACGGGTCTGGTCCAACGGTTGTCATTAAAGCGCATCACGTGTCCGGCCCACCTTATTTTACCTTCCATGGCAAACGCCGCAGCGTCTCTAATCTTCGATCGCTGACGTAGGAGAGAACTTCGAATCCCGTCCCTCACTTGCGTGAAACGGGATACTCCTAGCATCACTCTCTCAATTGCGCGTTCAATGACGCTCACCGCGTTTTCTTCCTGCTCTTCGTGTCCGAATGCCCAGGGTTCCGAAGCATGAAATGCCCAGGGTTCCGAAGCATAGGTCGAAGCAGGAAGTACGGTAGTGTTGAAGAGGTGAGCACGGAGCCGGATGTTTCTGGTCTTCTTCACACCATCCTCGGTTCTCTTGTACGCTCCCCAAGCCGCTCGTCTCCTCCTGCCCAGCTCGTGGGTCAGATCGTTCATCATGTTCAGTTCCCGACCAAGATAAACGTAGCTGGTGCATTCTGATATGTTAATGCTAGGTGTTATCATTACGATGTCATAAGCAAAGCGCAAATAGTGTAGCTACCGACCATCAACCTTCACTCCCACGTCGCTCCATACCAACTTTCGCACTGCTTTCTCGAGGTTGGCTGTGAATATTTTGGGTGAGATTGTATCACCCTGTCGGACCCCTCTCTTCATGTCAATGATGATGTTCTTGTAGAATGGCGAAATTCCGATCGCGAAGTTACTGTACAGCTCTCGAAGTACCTTTATGTACTCAGTAGGGAAACCTTGGCTTTCCAAGGCTTCCACGACCGCTTCCATGTCAACTGAGTCGAGGACCTTCTTCAAGTCGACGAAGGAGAGACAGAGCGGCATCTTGTACTTTCATGATACCTCGATGAGTTTAGAAACAGTGCAAATGTGGTCAAACGTGCTTGTTCCTTTTCGAAACCCTGCTTGCTCGCATGGCTGTTCTTCATCCAAAATTTTTTCAATCCTATTAAGGATCACTCTTGTAAAGAGTTTGTAGATGACGGACAGTGAGCAGATTGTGTGAAAGTTGCCGATGCCATGTGGATCTCCCTTTTTATACAACAACACGGTCTTGCTGGCCTTCCACTGTTTAGGAACCTTTCATGCACTGCAACCTTGCATTCCGACAGGTAACGTGTAAAAAGCCTCGCCAGTGTTGATGAGTACTGGCGGAAGGTTGTTCAGGTGTTCTGTAGGGACTGAGTGCCGTATGATTTCCTACCGACATGGTAACATGCTGTAATTCGGACGGGAGAACCTCTGGCATGACATCGTACGTTGTACTGAGCCTTTTTGAAACTAAGCTTGCTCTGGCTCCGGCTCTGGCTGTCCTTCATCTAATGCTATTTCTATCCTGTTTAGGATCACTCCTGTGAAAGATTTGTAGATGAGAGACTGTGAGCAGATAGGACCATAGTTGCGATGTCTTGTGGATCTCCCTTCTTATACAACAGCACGGTCTTGCTGGTTTTCCATTGCTTGAAAAAATTGCATTCCAACAGATAACGAAAGAAGAGCCTCTCCAATGTGTTGATGAGGACTGGTTGGCGGTCTTGTGAAAAGCTTGCAGAAGATGGATAGTAAGCAAATTGGGCAACACAGTCTCGCTGGTCTTCCACTGTTCAAGGACCTTGCATTCCGACAGAGGACGTGTAAGGAGTCTCGCTAGAGTGTTGATGAGATGAGTGTTCTTCAGATGTTCGGCTCTAATTTTGTCGGAACCGGGTGAAGTACGATTCCTCACCGACATAATGTCATGTCGGAATTCGGAAGGAAGGACCTCTGGAATGACATGTTTATCTTCCCTCAGTTGGTGAGGGGGCAGGTGAACGTGGCTGTTGAAGAGATCAGAGTAGAAGTTGTTGATGACTTTCTCCATCGTCCTTCTCGATACTGTAGTTATTCTATCTGAGATCTAGAGAGCAGTCATTTTTGCTTTACGATTGATGAATTTCGGACGGGCGTGGCGAATGCTCTTTTCCGCCACTGCAGCTTCAGCTTACCCTTTTGCTCTTCCCTCTTTGATTTTTTCTTCTATCGGCCCTAGAGACCACGGAGACAAGCGTCTCTTGGTGGTTTTGACACTCTCCGCTCTCCTCGCACAGTCGTAAAGATGTTCTACAAGCCGTTCACATTTGACGTTGTCTATGACGGTATCCTTCCAAAGGCCGACAAACAAAGCGAAGAGCTCCCAGTCGATAATGCTTCTGGGATTTCGCTTTGTGATCTTCGCGGCTTTCTCTCCTCTCCGTGTGTAAGAGAGTCTTCCTCAAGAGAAGCTCAAGATGGTCCCATCCCGTATAAAACTTTGGTACAACAGCGAGATCCCTCAGACAAAACATTGTGACGATGATGTGGCTAATTTCAGTGTGGTACCCTCCACCAGTTGACTCCCACGTCCAGCGTAGAGAGGAGGGCTTCTGGAATTGCGAGTTCCCATGGATGGTGTTAATCGTCATGATGAACTCGGAGAGCTTCTTCCCCTGGTCATCCCATTGTAGGACGTGGGTGTAAAGTTCCTCAGGCGTTCTTTTTGGGCCAACCTTGGCTTTGAAATTATTAAATTATGACCTTGTAGAAGGCATGATCTTCTCAGTAGAAATTCTCTAGGTCCATGTAGAAGGCTTCGACTTCTTCTTCTTCGTACCTTGATATCAAGAAATGTTGGAGCGACGAAGATAGTCAAAGCTGGTATTGGACCACATCTTCTCATCCGCAGAGTCCGATTCGGGTCGTAAGTTGTTCAAAAGAGTCGATGTTTATTGCCATGTTCGCGTTAACGAGGACAACCAACTGCTCCAACTTTTCTACTGTCGCATGTTTCCAAGAACAGTTCTTCTCCAGTTTCATATACGGCATTGAGAGGGTGAGGTCGACTCGTCTCGGCCAATCCGATGACGTCGTACTTAATCATGTTTGCATCATCAGATCTTCGATGGCCGCTTCCGATGCAAGCGTACGTGCGTTATAAGTACAGATCGTCATTCTAGTCCTTTTCCGTTTCGGTAGCCTATATAACTCCTGCAACCCCGTCTTTCCTGGCACTACCGTAGCAGGTTTTCCTCCGGAATCAGGGGACTCTTTTCTGTTACTGTGACATGCAAAAAGATTTTAAAACCCATGGGCAGGTTGCAAGCCTCTAGTCCTATGAGTTTTATGGAGACTTTCCGTTCTCCAGGAATGAACATGTGGAGCTTATTTGTTGGAGGCGACTCCAAACCACCTCCCTTGCACCTGCCAGTCATTTGATTGCAGGCTTTTGACCGGACCGACGTGCGGGATACAAGGATGTCTTGAGTCAATCCTGGCTCTGCAGAAACAGGGAGTCCATCCCCTGAATCGTCTCTGAGCAAGCACAAGCTCGCTTTTGGTCCGCGATTAGCCCCCTGTCCGCCACCCCGGGACGCGCCACGTAACGTCTCGACTAACCGGCTGTGATCCCTCTAGTGAGGGACATCCGTGGCACTCGAAGGTACTCCTCCATATATCCACTTCAGTATACGTCTCCGCCATCATAACTGTCTGATGTTTTCACATCATTTCACTTCACTTCATCACACCTTTCTATGTAAATTGTAGGTAAAGAAAGCGAGAAAAGCTTTAGCATTGCAGCGTTATAGAAAGAGTACAGAATATGTATGAAATGAATACAAATTTAAATGTTCTCAAAACGTAGCGTCACCTTTGGTAAGAAGTCTTCAAACGATGCTTATGTTTCCATAAAAGAGCGAGAGGGCCGTTTTAGCAACAAAAACATTATTTACTTCGTGGCAGATATTTATATAAAGTGTTCCTGCTTTAAATTTTGCATTGACCGCTGCAGGCAAGCGAAGCGAGGAGGAGACAACAAACTTGACTTTAAATTATCTCATATGAAATTTATGAATAATGCTTTAGAGGACTACAGTTGTTTTGAAATCATTTTTCTTCTAGAGCTATACCTCTACAGGGTGACACGTGAAGAGCGTCTTCCGATGTACTTAAGAATGAAGAATTGCAACTAGTTACTTCTATTTCCTCAAAGAAGTGCCACAAACCTTGAAATTTTCCAAAGGAGCGGAGACAAGCTGAGTAGGCTTCACATCTCCCGTCAATTTGACGTCTACCTTCTGCATCGCTTCTTTATCAGCGTCAGTAGGAGTAGGATATTCATCTGTACATGGACTGACCAATGGATCTGATATGATGCGCTGAAAATATCTACTATGTCAGTATGTGTCGAAATTCTGCTATAACTATTAACTAACGTACTTCATCGCCTTTGTGTTGGTCACCATCAAGACAATTATCTCTCCGGACGAAAAATCGTTGTTCCCGTGCTATAACTTCCTTAGGGGCGATCCATTCTTTCGAATCCTCAGTGGGAAACTCATCGCTCACAGGTGTTACAATTGGATCCGATATGGACTTCTACAAAACCTACCCACTTTCCTTATTTCTTTCTGAGACAGCTCTGCGTTAAAACCTAAGATTTTACACGAAGCAATTACCTTAACAGCCACGCCTTTGGATGCCACGTTCGTAGTAGTTGCAACTTTTTGTTCCAAAGGAGTTAGTTCTTTCTTCACAACGCCAGACGGTCCAACGCATGTCTGAAATGCAAGCTTTTGTTGCTTTGTGCCACCAAGTCTTGCTTTTGTGAACACTCAACTTTGACAACAGTGAAGTTTTGTCAACATTATCAAACAAATGGAACTATCTAGTCTGCTACTTCGATCTACACCTGGTCACCATGACTTAAGCTACAGCAACTTCAACATCACCGATCTATCGGTAAGTGCATCTGCTTCTCATTGAGAGGGTGTAATCAACATTATGATATTATGACCATACTGATTCACCTATATACTGTTTGCATCGTAGTAGTTCGAATGTTCTTTTGTCTTGAAAACTCGGCATATTCTGTCTGTGTTTTGTTATAGTGTGCCTGCGAGGTTTTTAGATGGAACCTTCTTTTGCCTGACGTTTTGGCTTTTTCGCCGTCTTCAGGGGCCTAATAGAGGATGACTGGAGCAATGCTACGTTTATCCCGTCAAGTGCCACACTATCCTGGGTCAATTAGGTCAGTGCTTCGATAATCGTTCAGAGCAGTGAAAACAGAAACCCATCTACACTGAAAACGGTCTTACGTTTCGCTCCAGCGGATGTGGCGCGGCTGGTTACACGCACTTGTCACTCAGTGTACCAGCGAATGAGTATTACTGCGTGTAAATCACCAGCGAGGATATAGATGATCTGATCTAAACACAGAATATCAGGCGGTTATAGGTCACAGAGCGGTACAAGTGGCAAGAACTCATTCGTTATCAACAAGCATTCATTCGTATTATTCCTTTTAAGAATCCAAAACGCCTCCAACGTCTTCCTTGCCGATATTTCTTTTTCGTGAGCCAGTATAACGCATTTCACATCTTAATCGTTTCCGTTGTGGGCCTCATGTCTGTGTCTTCCTAGTGGTGTTATCAAACTTTTTCGTCGTTTTCCTGCCATGTGTACATTAATCCTCAGTCCAACATTCCTACCGGTCTCCCCAATGTAAGTTGCATTGCATATCAAGCACTCAATCTCATATATTACCCCCCATTTTTGCGCAGTCGCCTGTTTTTCCGTAAGGACAAATAACACATCTTTCACAGATGCAGTATCTATCATATAGTCTGTTTCTAACAAGCTGGCTTTTGATGTTTGCATTTACTAAGATATTTACCAAGATCACGTCATTTTGTAATTGTGCCGCTGTTCAGCCCAGCTGGATAATGCTGGGCTGAACAGCGGCACTGACACTGTCAGAAATAAAAGGAAGACGAAGAGAAATTTTGCTTTCGCGCTGAACATTGCTATTTACAGTGCGGGTTCTTCGGCAATGCGGACGTACTGTATGGCCATTAGCACATGTAATCTTCAGGACTAGTCTTCGTGATTCGTGTCGTTCTTGGTTGCCAGTGCATATTTCACTAGCGGTTTTGAACATATTACGAATCACTGCGCGTTTTAGTGCAGTCGGATGTGCAGATTTGGCGTGCAATATGATGTTCTTGCAACTTTCTTTGCGATACCACTTTACTCTAATAATGCCGCTGGAAGTACTTACTTGGGTGTTGAGGTAAGGAAGCCATCCTTCTTTTGGGGTTTCTCGTGTGAGTCTTATATATTGCGATTGTTAGTTGAGTATTCGGAAACACTCGTCCATTTGGGACTGTGTTGATGTTATGATGCAACAGTCGTCAATATATCTGCAATTCATTATTGGTCTACGCGAAAGCACTGGTTTTTCGATTCTGCTCATGAAGCAGATCGCCAGTGCTGGGGCTAATCGTTGACCCATTGCTGGCCCTCTCAGTTGCCTGAAATAATTTCCTGACCACCTGAAGATATTACAATTCAGGCATTCCTTGATAGGTGTTATTATGAGAGATTTACTTAGTCCATATGTTTCCAAGTTGTTATCATATAAATCTATCATCTCAGAGAGAGCTTGCAGCGCCTCACTGTTTTTTACATTCCTGTAGAGTGAGGTTACATCAAAGGACTCTATTACGCAGTTGCCCTCAACTCTCGCATTGCGTAATCGCTCATGGAAATGGTGCGTGTTCGACAAATGAGATGGTATTTTAGGCTAAATTTGACTCACGATTTTATTAAGGAACCACGAAATTCGATCCGTTGGTTCTCCCACACAAATTATTATTGGTCGAATTTTGAATGTTGCCGCTGATGTTGAGTTGGTCTCATCGCGTTTCGGCTTATGCGTTTTGATGAGGCTATAGAACACAGGGCAGGTCGGTTTGTCAAGCTTTAGGCGGCTTACAAGTCGTTCATCTAGACCCACAGATTTTCCCATATACATCCATACATGATTCAAGCGTTTGCACTGCACAATGAATTCTTTCTCTGTTACGCGGCGATAGATCGTTTCACCTTGCAAGTGAAGATTTGTTATTTTCCGATCAAGAGCCTGTGACATGACGACGACGGCGCAAAAATGGGGTAATATATGAGATAGAGTGCTTGATATGCAATGCAACTAACATTGGGGAGACCGGTAGGAATGTTGGAGTGAGGATTAAGGTACACATGGCAGGAAAACGACGAAAAAGTTTGATAACACCACTAGGAAGGCACAGACATGAAGCCCACAACGGAAACGATTAAGATGTGAAATGCGTTATACTGGCTCACGAAACAGAAATATCGGCAAGAAAGACGTTGGAGGCGTTTTGGATTATTAAAAGAAACCCTTCAATGAATAATAGGAATGAATGCTTGTCGATAACGAATGAGTTCTTGCCACTTGTACAGCTCTGTGACCTATAACCGCCTGATATTCTGTGTGTAGATCAAATAATCTATGTCGTCGGTGGTGATCTACACGCAGTAATACTCATTCGCTGGCACACTGAGTGACAAGTGCGTGCAACCAGCCGCGCCACATCCGCTGGAGCGAAACGTAAGACCATTTTCAATGTAGATGGGTTTCTGTTTTCACTATCCTGAACGATTATCGAAACCGTGACCCAGGGTAGTGACCCGTGGCACGTGACGGGATAAACGTAGCATTACTCCAGTCATCCTATATTAGGCCTCTGAAGACGGCGAAAAAGCCGAAACGTCAGGCAAATAAAGGTTCCATCTAAAAACCTCGTAGGCACACTATAACAGAACACTGTTTGCACCTTTTTTTTTACAAAGTCCTAAGAAAACTTACACAACAACTGGAAAAGAGTCATTTTCAGTAAACATTACCGACAACGGCTATCGCAGCCATTGATATAATATCATAACTAGAGTAAACAATTACTTCGAGAAACTTGCTGATATACATGCAGTTTTGATGTGATTACCTGCCGTCATCAAATCAATCAAAAACTTAGACCTAGTGCCCTCTCAACATCACGATAAGCATTGCTCTGGTCGTAGCAGTCTGCTCCATATTAATGCTAGCCTGGAGTTGATTCTGAATGAATTTATTTTCTGAAAAGGGATATATTCTATTCTCAGAGACATAAAACAGTGCACGGATCTCCCTCACTAGAAGGATCACGGTCGCGAAACTACGCAGCGCGTCCTCAGGTGGCAGATAGGGGGCTAATCCCTAACCAAGAGCGACCTTGTGTTCCCCCTGAGACGCCGGTGGATTCGGCAAAAGGAAGAACGGGCAGACTATTTGTGCTGCGCCAGGACTGACTCAAGACATCCTTGTATCCCGCGCGTCGGTCCCTTCAAAAACCTGCAATCAAGTGACTGGGAAGTGAAAAGGAAGCGGTTTGGAGTTGCCTTCAACAAATACGCTCTACTTGTCCACTCCGAGAGAACGCAACGTTCTCCCAAAACTTATGGGACTAGAAGCCTGCAACCCGTTAAATTGGTACTTGACTCTGAGAGGATGGAAACACTGAATTGAAAAATCGGCTAGCCCCCGCAAGTCATCGTATAGTCCAGTTACACGTTCGTAATCATCAAACGATTCTGAAGTGAAGTGGACGTGGTGGGGCCTCCCAAGCGGATTGATTGACTAACAGCAGAGACTTTATCCTTTACCCTTTACCTTACAGTAATAAGAAAGAGACTTCTGATTTTTGAAGAAAGCCTGGTATGGTAGCGCCAGAAAAGACGGGGTTAAAGGAGTCATATAGGCTACCGAAACGAAAAAGGACTAGGATGTATATTATATCAAGAATATTAAGTACGAAGTCTTGGGACTGACCGAGACAAGACGACGTCACCCTCTCAACGCCGTATATGAAACTAGCGAAAAAGTTTTCTTAGGAGCATGCGACAGTAGAGAAGTTGGAGCAGTTGGTTGTCCTCGTTAAAGCGAATATAGCAATAAACATAGATTCTTCCGAACAACTTATGACTCGAATAGGAGTTACGGATGAGAAGATGTGGTTCAACGCCAACTTTGACTATCTTCGTCGCTTACGCTCCAACATGAAGCGACGAAGAAATGGAAGTCGAAGCTTACCATATGGACCTTGAGAAGTTTTTTAGAGAAGATCATACCTTCTACAAGGTCATAATTACTGATTTCAACGCTAAAATTAGCTCCAGAAAAACGCCTGAGCTTCACATCAGAACCCACGGCCTTCAATGGAATGAGCAGGGAGAGAGGCTTTCCGAGTTCAACATTACGATTAACACCATCCATGGGAACTCGCAAGAAGCCTTCTTTTCTACGCTGGACGTGGGATTCACCCGGATGAGAGAACCATGCTGAAATTGGCCACATCATCTCCGTAAAAGGTTTTGCCTGATGTCGCTGTTGTGCAAGGGTTTATACGGGATCAGACCACCGCTTCCCTTGAGGATGGTTTTCGTTTACCCGGAGAGAAATGACTATTAATTGACTGGGATCTTTTCGCTACACTATCGACCAAGAATACGATCGGTGAGAAAAGCTCAGAGTTCTAAAACCACCAAGAGACGTCTGCCTCCGGAAACTCTAGAGTTGATACGTCAGCGTAAAGGTGCATGGGCTGCAGGCAACCAAGAAATCACGTCCGAGCTCGCAAGGCTTTGCAAAGAGGCGATAAAAGAAGACCTTGAAGCAAGAAGAACAGAAATGTTGGCCGAAGCAGAGACGGTACGGAGCATTCGCTACTACGCTAGCATTCGGAAATTCGAATTCGAGAATTCGCCAATCGTAAAACAAAAGTGACTGCTCACCGGATCCCAGATGGAACAACTGTGGCATCTAGAAGGAGAATGGAGAAAATCATTTACGGCTTCTACGCTGATCTCTTCGACAGGCACGTACATACGAGAGCTATCATGTCGGTAAGAAAGCGAACGGCACACAGTCTCGACAGAATCTCGGAATCTCGGCGGAGCATCTGAAGACACTCATCTCATTAACACTCTGGCGAGACTCCTTACACGCCATCTGTCGGAATGCAAGGTCGCTGAACAGTGGAAGAACAGCGAGACCGTGTTGCCCAATGTGCTTACTATCCATCATCTACAAACTCTTCACAAGAACGATCCTTAAAAGGATTGAAAGTGTTGAAGAAAAAATGAGGGACAGGGGAGCAAGCAGGGTTTCGAAAAGGATTCAGCACGATTGACCACATTTACACTCTTTCGAAATTCATCGAGGTATCGCGAGAGTACAAGATGCCGCTATTTCTCACTTTTTTCGACCTAAAGAAGGCCTCTGACTCAATTGAAATGGAAGCCTTGGACAACCATGGTGTCCCTACTCACTACATAAAGGTACTTCGAGAGTTGTACAGTAACTTCACGACCCAAATTTTGCCATTCTACAAGGATATAAGTATGGAATGGGACGAAACGGGAGTGAGGGTTGATAGTCGGCAACTACACCGTTTACGCTTTGCTGATTACATCGTTCTGATAACATCTAGCATCAGCCAAGCGGAACGAATGCTGACCGAATTCGACCAAACATGTGGATGCATCGGCCTTCAGCTGAACCTTCAAAGGACGATGTTCATGCGCAACGGATGGGTCTCAGACGCCGCATTCACGCTCAACGGAACGAACATATCCGAATGCACCAGCTACACTTATTAGGGGTGCGGGAAATAGACATGAAGAACGACCTGACTCCAGAGCTGAGCACGAAGAAACGAGCGGCTTGGGGAGCGCATAAAAGCATTGAGGATGTAGTGAAAAAGATTAGGAGCGTCCGGCTCCCTGCTCACCTTTTGAACACGACAATACTTCCTGTTTTGATCTGATTTAAAAATCTGGGCCCTTCGCAAGCAGGAAGAAAATGCGGTGGCGGTCACTGAACGCTTAACCGAAATAGTGATTCTAGGAGTATCCCGCTCAACGGAAGTGAGGGACGGGATTCGAAGTTCTTTTCAACGATCAGCGATCGAAGATTAGAGATACCGCCGTGTTTGCTAAGGAAAGCAAAATAAAGAGTGTCGGACACGTGATGCGCCTCGAAAGAAAGGAAAGAGGAGCCGTGAGCGATTGGGCAATATTAAGCGCACTACAGGAAGACCTCCAACCCGATGGTCAGACTTCTTCAGATAGACTTGAAAGAAAATTCGATGCTCTTCGTGTCCCACGCGGAAGGAAAACCCATTGGGCGACTCTAGCACGCGATCGGGACAAATGGAAGGATTACTGGCGCCCGCTCGAGTAGTTAGAAGAACAACAGCAGTCAAGGTGACCAAGGTGATAAAATGATAGAAACCAGGTTTGGTGCTATTTTCCTCGATCGGTTGCTTGATCAGCATGAATCCCAGCTAGCTACATGCCCTTCCTGTGAATTAAGCTAGTGACATTTCGCCTGTTCCATTCGTGGCTTGTCAGGTACATGTAAGTCTATCCCGATCTTGCGGGGATACTTGTTAACCTTAAAGAGCCGCATCTATTCTCTGGCGGATCTCTTCGTTGCAGATATATAGGCGTATTCTAACGTGGTTTTTTTTTACTTCGTATGTGACAATTTGTAGAAAGCCATGCTATGTTTTTTGCACTGTGAGCGCGCAATATCGATCTTGAGTACTCAAATATTATACCTCAAGTAGTACTCAATAATAGAACCCGAATAGTGCTTAATGGGTTATTCAATCTGTCTCTAAATAGTCAATTTTGACCAGATGATAACCACACAATGCCTTTAGCCCAACACCGTAGCCAACTGGTGGATACATACTTTCTCAAAAAAAAGCACTCCTCTACAAAGGCTTTCCTTACAAACTTGTTAATACTCACCGGTTTCTCTTCTTTGGCTCCTCCTTTGGCTTTTGACGCCAATTTTGGTTTCTCTTCCACAACAATTTCTTTCGGTGGCACCCATTGCCCCTCAAGGTCTTCGGTAGGAAATTCATCGCTCACAGGAGTAACTATTGGGTCGGACAAACGCTTCTAAAACGGCGATTGGCATTTTAAACCAACAAAAACGCAGTCTGTGAATCATAACAGGGACTCGTTTTGCTTTATTAGCCCTTTTGCATGCAAAATTGTTAGCAAAAAATTTAATAGCTACCGGTGTACCACTCTTTTCCGCTGCCGAGACAATCTTTTTCGAAAGAGAAACTCATTTCACACCTGACATTTCTATTTCCTAGGAATAAAAAAAAACCAAATCTATATACTTCCAAAGTTTTGCATTTTTAAGTCAGCTACCAAAGGAGTGCTTGCTTTCCAAATTACTGGCACCTGTAGCGGAACAGGAATCTTCTTTTTAGGTTGAGCAACAACGGTTTGCTTAGTTTTTGGCAATTTTTTGTCGACGTGATGTAATTTCTCCTCAGTTGTTGGCAAGTCCTTACCGGGTGGCTGAAAAGCGTGAGCATTTAGTTTAGTGGTACACAAGGTGTCAAACTCTGCAAAATCTTCAGTGGAGAACTCGCAATCTTTAATTGTCATCAAACTAACAAAACAACCATCGGTTTAGGAATCCCCTTTCGCCACAAACCACAAATCAGCAGCTTGCAATACCTTTGGTTTTTTCTCTTCTGTAAGGGCAGAAGAAGCGGGGGATAGGCAGTTATGGCGACTTTACGGTTCATTTTGAAGAGTTACATGAACAGAAAAACTCCCGAGTAAGAAAAGAAAAGTAAGAACTCATTATCCTCCCATTAAGTATCATATCGATCCATAACGTCGTCACGTGTAATTAGAAGTTTTAGCTCTCCATAAGCTTGTGGGAGCACCGAAAGTTGGCTTATTGTTACCCATAACGTTTATAGGATTCTTGGACCACCCGCTAATCACACCTTGGCATTCCTTGCTTCTGGTACTGGTTTAGCTGAAGTTTGAACCTTTACAACATTGACCTGCAACTATCTTCAGATAAAATTAGAAGTTTGAACCCTAGATAAACTATCGGGAGCAACGAGAGTTGTCTTAATGATTTCTACTCGCTCATTGACAAGAGGTAAACCACACTTTGGGGACTTCTTTCTTATTGTTTGTTTCTGCCAGTGGCATAGCTGAAGCTATGACATTCACAATGTCGACCTGTAATCATCATCGATTACATTCAGAAATATCAGTTCCCAAAGAATTGCAAAATCAAAGAAAGAAAGAACTGTTTTCGTTTTCTACTATCTAACAGGCAAGAGGCTAGTCACACCTTAGGGACATTCCTTGTATTCCTTTTTTCTTTCGGCGGTGGAACTGACGACGGGATCTTCACAACACCGGTCTGTAACTATGGTCAGTTGAAATTAGAAGTTCTTAATCTTCACGATCATTCGGGAACAACGAGAGTTGTTTCAATTCCCTTATTGACAAGAGCAAACCACACCTCAGGAGCTACCCTCGTGTTTTTTGTCCCTGTCGGTGGTGGGAGTGACGCCTGGTTTACCAGAACACCGGTCTGTGTCTGTGGTCAGTCAAAATTAGAAATTTTAGATCTCGACGTACGTTTGGGAGTAACGAGAGTTGTTTCAATTCCCTTATTGACAAGAACAAACCACACCTCAGGGACTTCCCTCGTGTTCCTTGTTCCTGTCGGTGGTGGGGCTGACGGATGGATCTTCAGAACACCGTCCTGTGTCTGTGGTCAGTCAAAATTAGAAATTTTAGATCTCGACGTACGTTTGGGAGTAACGAGAGTTGTTTCAATTCCCTTATTGACAAGAACAAACCACACCTCAGGGACTTCCC
Source organism: Necator americanus (assembly GCF_031761385.1). Lineage (NCBI taxonomy): Eukaryota > Metazoa > Nematoda > Chromadorea > Rhabditida > Ancylostomatidae > Necator > Necator americanus. The sequence continues at coordinate 14,534,121 of NC_087375.1, forward strand.
TCGTGTTCCTTGTTCCTGTCGGTGGTGGGGCTGACGGATGGATCTTCAGAACACCGTCCTGTGTCTGTGGTCAGTCAAAATTAGAAATTTTAGATCTGGACATACTTTTTGGAGCAGCGAGAGTTGTTTCAATTCCCTTATTGACAAGAACAAACCACACCTCAGGGACTTCCCTCGTGTTCCTTGTTCCTGTCGGTGGTGGGGCTGACGGCTGGATCTTCAGAACACCGTCCTGTGTCTGTGGTCAGTCGAAATTAGAAATTTTAGATCTCGACGTACTTTTGAGAGTAACGAGAGTTGTTTCCATTCCTTTACTGACAAGAAGCAAACCACACCTCAGGGGCTTCGCTCGTGCTTTTTGTTCCTGTCGGTGGTGGGGGTGACGCCTGGTTCTCCAGAACACCGCCCTGTGACTACGCTCAGTTAAAATTAGAGGTTTTGGCTTTTAATGAATTTGTAAGAAGTGAAGTGAAAGGATTGTCTTTTTGGCTTCTACTCCCTTACAGGCAAGGGACAAATACACCTTAGGCACTTCATACGTATTTCTCATTTCTGTGCGTGGCGGGGTTGACGCCTGTATCTGTCCACATCGGCTAGTAATTACAATCACATTAGACGTTTCTCAATCATTCTGTAAGTTTTCGCCACATATAAATACTAGAATCTCCAAGAAATCTGCAACTGCTAAGTTAAAAAGTTTATAACTGAAGCGTTTGGAATGTGCTGCTGAAACGGAAAGTAAAGATTCCACATCTGACACCACCTCCCAAAACACGTCTTTGTTTTTAATGATATTTTCGGTGCGATTGAAGATATTGAAGAAGCTGGCTTTATATCATCATTTAAATCTCAAATCTGAATGAAAACTTCAGATCTTTGCGGCTTCAATCACTGAGAGCCAGAATCAGGGTAGAAAGGAAAAATTATTAAAAGTTAACAAGAAGCACAAACTCTTTTATCCTTACTTCACAGGTGATGCTCAACATCAAACGGAGAGGCGTTGCGCAAACACCGGCGAAAATAGGAGAGGAATTTTATCAAAACTCCGGAGAACGTTACACCAATTACTTGGTAAGTATGTTTAAGACAACATATTGTTTACCAATGGATATAGAACCGTAATTCGTGTGGACAAAAATCAGTTGGAAATTATGAACTGAACTTTGGCGCACCGACCGCAAACAAAACAATGATTGTCATGGTGGGAGATGAATTCGATAGACGCGACATAATCGTTGAGAGGCAAAGCGAAACTCTTCAACACTTTTCAGAAACTTTTCAGAAAAAAACCGTACCGACAACTTTCAACTGCGTTTTGAAATGCCGTACTGAAATGTCCAGCAGCTTCTTCGTCAATTTATCGTTGACATGTCCGTTAGAACTGAGTGTTAAAACCCTCTTCACATCCATTTAAATCAGAAGAAGGTTCACATTAAAGATTTCTTTTTTTGTGAGACGCTGTATCCTGCTCTGGCAGTGCTAGGAGTATTTGTCGAATGCTTATATCGCTAGCTACATTCACACTTAATCCACGACACACGTACGAGTACACAAAAGACGTGCGGTCACATGGACGGCCAGATTTATGCACAACGTTCACATCTATTCCGCAGTGAAAGGAGATAAGGAAACATTTTCTTATTAGAGAAAGAACACCTTCTAATTAATGTAATTTGATGGCGTAAAATTTCAAGCAAAACTCACAAAACTCATAGATGTAAAGGTCAGTGAAAGGTAAACTCATGAAAGGGTCGATAAATAAATTGTATTCGTTTTCTTCGAAGTAAAAGCGGATGCGGAGGCATAAGGATTTGAAGGATGTTACGAATCATGCAAAAGAGGTTTTCTCACATTGCAAGACAGTCGTGAATTTTTATTAACTGAAATTTTTCATATGAATTTCCTTCACTTCTTTTTTTCAACATAATCAAAGTGTAGTGTCAAGTGGAGGAAATGGAGAGCTTTCGACACCATTTGTTTTTGCGCTTGAGGCCTTCAGAACGATGAGACGAAAGACGAGATTGCTGCAGTGTATTGAGGAGAAAGAATACATGAAAGTAGGCCAGGACGGAAAAACTGGGGCAGTTTCCGACTATTAAAAAAAGACAATTGAAAGAGAGAAATTGAGGAGTACAAAAGGGTTGTATCGTGTGGAAACTTTTGAAAATGTTTCAAGCACATTTCAACGTTGGATATTAACTCAATCGAATCTTTTGAATGCATCATCTATGTGATGCCCTTACTAGAGAGTCACAGATGGTTAGTGGCGAGGCTACGTGGCGCGTCCCCGTGACGATTCGAATAGCGGCTAGATGCGGACCAAGAGCGACCTAACTGCCCTGAGACACGGTTGGATTCAGGGGATGGACTCCCTTCTGCTGTACTAGGATCGGCTCACAATAATATTGCATCCCACTCTCGGTCCGGCCAAAAGCCCGCAATCAGGTGACTGGGAGCTGCAAGGGAGGCGGTTTAGAGTGGCCTCCAACAAATAAGCTTCACCTGTCTACAATGAAAGAACGCAACGTTCTTCCAAAACGCATGGGACTAGAAGACTGCAACCTGCTCACGAGTTTTAAATGTTTATGCAAAACACAATAATAGAAAAGAGCCTTCTGATTCTGGAAGAAAACCTGGTACGGTAGCGCCAGGAAAGACGGGGTTGTGTAGGCTGCCGAAAGGACTAGGATACGATCTGTACTTATAACGTCCCTACGCTCACAATGGATGCGGCCATTGAAGATCTGGTGATGCAAGCCAAGAAGATTAAGTACGACGTCATCGGACTGACCGAGATGAGACGACGTCACCCTCTCAACGCCGGATATGAAACTAGAGAACAAGTTTTCTTAGGTGCATGCGACAGTAGAGAAGTGGAGCAGTTGGTTGCTCTCCAGATCTCAGATAGAATAACTACAGCATCGAGGAGGACGATGGAAAAAGTCATCAACAACTTCTGCTCTGATCTCTTCAACAGCCACGTTCACTTGCCCCCTCACCATCAGAGGGAAGATAAACATGTCATTCTAGGGGTCCTTCCTTCCGAATTCCGACATGCCATTATGTCAGTGAAGAATCTTCACCCGGTCCCGACAGAATCAGGGCCGAACATCTGAAGAACACTCACCTCATCGTAAGGGATATAGCAAGGATACCGCTGTCGAAATTTTTCGCACGAAAGGTCTATGAATCTAAATCTCACCACTAATATCCTCACTGTTTTTGCGCTCAGGATTTCAAGAATGACTTCAAGTCGTGGCGACATATTTTTTGGCAGATCGCTTGATAAACTACACACACAGCCATCAGGTTATGTATGATTATGTGTACAATGGAAAGCCAAATTAAATACAACGTCTCTAATATTTCCGATGACTTCCAAATTTCGGCATTTCACTTTGGAGTCTCTGTAGCTATGGTCCATTCGAAAAAAAAAAAAAACAACGCCGCTGCCTTCCACAGTTCTGTTCTGTTCTTCTTGTGCGGACTTTTTGCTTTTGGCGCCAATTTGACTCAGTCGGGAGTGAAAAAAGAAGATGAAGCCTCTTAGCCTTAGAACCTTGGGTATCTAGAAAAATATCAAACAGGAGATCGATTTCAATGTCAACAACTAATTTTTTGATTGAATGATTGATTGATTTGAGTTTCTTTGGTTAAAGCAGAAAGTAACCCGCTATTTTGCGTTTGCATAAAAAATCGAGATCGAAAAGACATAGAGAAGATTGGAAGGTTCGAAAACCTCCGCAGTTTTGTGGGAGGAGTAGAAACTCACAACTATGCCGACAATGCCTCTTACCGGTTTCGTTTCTGTCGGTCCTCCGAATGAACCATTTTTGTTCAGTGATGGATCCGCATTCTTTTCAGATGTGACCGCCTAGAGGTTACTATTTCCGTTAGTTGCAAACAAATAAAGGCAATGTTTACATTCTAGAGACGATAACCTTGTCTGATGAAACAGGGCGGTTTGGTTCCTCAACAAGTTCATATGATAACTTCGGACCCGATGAGAATTTAATGAGATCATCTGTTTCATCATTCATTCTTCTGTTGTGAAACCCACTATTAGAGATATTAGAAGTATTGGCCCTCTTGGTGCCTGACTGTTTCTAACCTTCTTCTGAACAACGACAAAATAGAACTGACATAGTAAAGATAGCGAAATTATGGGAAAATAGAGCACTACCGCAAAGCTTCCCTAGCACTGAAATTCCCCTGAAAACCGCAAGAGCTGCAACAGCAACGATATGAATGAACATCACTTCTTTTGATAACATACTTTAAATCATACCCCACTTTTATCTCTGTTTGTTTCACTTCACCTTACAAATATCAGGAAATAGAACCTATTTCGCCTCCAACTGCACCCAAAATGTTTTTAAACAGCAAGATCACCTTACATCCTTGCAATTCACAGCTAAGATTTGTTTTCAAGGAAAAGGAGACAACTTTGTGTTGACTTTTGAAGTGCAGACGAAGAAAGAACGGCGCCTTTTGTTATATTGGAAAAGAAAAGACTTTGACGAGCTCACAAGAGAATCACATGACTTGTGTCATCTTAATTAAAAAAGCATGGATTTTCCTTCATCAAACTTCCACTCGTCCGCCGAGAAGAGCGCACCAAGGAGGGAACCTGCGCGGTTGTGGAAGACTGGGCGCCACCCTTCCGTAATGGTGTGAGAGAATGCTGTTTACTATCTTTCTGTCGAACGGAAGTCGATGGCATGTTTTATGTGCATGATCTCCAATATAAGGAGCTTTTGCTCGTTCGAAGACGTTTATCAGATCTGTAGGGAAAGAAACTTCAGAACATCATTGTGATCTGTATGCCGTCGAATTTTTTAAAGGTAGCGTATCACGAAATTGACGTAGTACAGAAACCACATCCCTTTGTGCTCGCTACGGTCCCCTCCCCAGCCTGTCAATAGTTTTATTTGAATAGGTTGCCGAGGAGTCATAATTAATCTTTGGCCGCTCACTCGTGGACGCTGCGCGCGCACACGGGAAGGTGCGTTATAACTTACCTAGTAGAAAGGAAGAACATCTTCCACGCCGCTTTTTTTTTACCACGATTAAAGAAAGTTGAGGGCGGCTACGCTGGGTTCCGCAATGTACAACCCGAACACTATGGGGTTCCAACGATGTAATGTTCATAATCATTTCCCATTTCCTTGATGTACAAGCTAGCAGAACGATCTCCTGCTACAAAACTGTGGTAGATTGAGTATCATAGTAGCACTGTCGGAGACCATCCAGGACTGGACATCTCAAATCAGATCAAATCAGCTTGCGAACCAGTAGGCTAGGAAGCAAACTATTTTATGTTGAGGAGTGAGCTGTGACCATTTTCTTCAGAATTAAAATTGTGATAAAATTAAAGGAATGAAAAGCTCACATTTCCTTTTATTGAGAATTTCTCGCTGTGCATGATAGTAGTAATCTGGCTTTTTAATGGTCTGACTTTCAAATTGAGTGTCAAGTGGACAAAACGGAACTTATCGGCACAGTATGTAATAGTAATGTAGTATGTAATATAATAATATAATAGTCGTACGAAAGAGTACATAAAAGTGAAACACAACACATGCAGTTGTGAGGGTCATGTAACGCTTCATAAAGTCTGTTCTACTCCTTAACAAAATCACCTGGAGTTATGGCGTAGCACTATCCTGCTGTGTCGCACAAGTGCGACGCCTCGGGACTTGTCCCATACCACTTATCCCCTTTCTCATTTCATCTATCCCGTTTATCGCTTTGCGTCGCACCAATCCGACGACACGAAAAATTTCTCGCTGTTTTCAGGACTTGCACACGTGGCAAATACGTGACAGAATAAGTCATTTGTTATGTACAATGACAGCACAACTCTCATTTTGCTCGAGTGACGGCAGAGTTGTACATTCCTATTTAGGTGAGATATTTAACACGAAAAGTTTGTTGTATTCGCTACCAATGTATCAGATAACCGCTGTGAGTTCTTGTTAGTTTCTCAAAAAGCGTCTTTTTTTTGCTTATCTACCGCATATTTTTTGCGTTACTTTTTTGCCCCAAAGTCCGGCCACATCATCGCAGAGAATCCTGAAAAACAGATGAAGAGTACTATTAAATATTTGATAAATCATCGTGAAGTATTTTTGTCACTGACACACTGACAGAGGAAGAGATGAACGGAATCACCTTCTTCCCCACGATCTACGACCACCTCGTGTAGGCATAAGCCGCCTGAAACGCGCACCACCCCAGATTCGTGGGGTGGTGCCTTTAACTGTCAAATGCAGACTGCAGAACACGAAAAAGAAACATTGAAAAACTAGCCAATCCACTGTAAAGCTGTTGAACGACGGAAAGAGGTTGTTGGAACGAATGGGAAGAACAGCAATGAAGAGCATATTGCTCATGGATTCGCAATGGATCTTTTGTTTTTAGGGAAAATAGAAGAAAATGAATTTGCACTCAACGTGCAACAATTGTGTCGACCGGTGAACATACTGTTCTCGAGGTCAAAATTCCCAATTCTGAAGCGCGAAGACAAATGGGGCTCTTCAAGCAGTGCTCCTCCATACACAGCACCAGTCTCAGCTTCAGCGGCCTCACCGTATCAATTAATTGTAAGCAAAGCGGTGTCATTTTGACACACCGCTTTAATCATTCGAAAAAACAAGATTCAATGGAATAAAATATACAGTATAGGACAGCTTTGTAGAGAGAGAAACTCTCATTCAAATAATGCATACCATCTCGGAAACATTTCCCACTTTTATCTGCATTTTTCATTTTGAATAAAACGCTTACCACTTATTCCTCAGCCCAATGAACCTCGTGAAACTACAATATTTCAGAACTGTTCAGACAAACACTACAACTAGGTCAGTCGTTTGCGTATTTTCGGTTGGAACTGCCATTCGTATCGCTATCTCTGTCTGGACATCTGACCTTGCACAAAGCCTCCAACACCCTTGTACACAAACCATACCTGTTCGCTTGTGCACTGCGTCACGACCAACTCATATATATCTAGTCCGAAAACACTGGAAGTACACCTCGTTGCGGCTTAATCTTGGCAGTAGTCCACAGCTCAATCTGACCATAGCTACCTTTGCTCGTTAGAAGGGCTACAGTTCACGAATTCTTCCTTCGTTCCTAATATAATCTTCATGGAAAACGTTGTCCTACAAGCAGCATGGTGTCGTTGTAAACGCAAGAGATTCCCTGCAGGCACCGGCAATGGAACTCTGCACTATATCTGCGTTCACAACCATTGAGCAATATCGCCAAGTAATAGTAGTTACATCTACAACACGGATTCCACGTAACCTCCTATACATGTAACTAATTTATTTTTGTTTTTGCTAAATACGCCTCACAGGCGCTACTTTTTGTAACGGTATACACGTGCGCCTGCATCCAGATTATCATTATGAGTTTATGATGATGGTGGTGGTGGTATGGTATGGTGATATGGTGAAACCCAAATTAGAGGCGAAACATTATTATCGAAAAGAGAGAAGTGACAGTTCTGCAACAGTTCTTTTGTTTTCCCTTCGAATGAGTTCTTTTTTCTGAGCAAATGACACATTTTGTTTCTTGGTAGTTTTCGTTGCGTTGATGTTTTGTGGCTTCCGACATCTTTAGAGCTTCCTAGTGCCATTCGCATCTCATCTCATCTCTGCCTCCTTGAATCCAAGTAGTTGCAGGACCTTTCAGTAGTTATGGGTTTCTGCAAGCTGTTGAGTGAGATCCATTGCCCGATCGCCGTAGTGCCGTCAGTGTCCGACATCTTTGCAATGGTTCGAGGATGTCGTCCCATGTGAGTTGTCATGCAGGTGAATACGGAGGAACAAATATGTAAGAAAAATGCACCGACCACGCGAATACACAGGCGAAAGGCAGATCATCGGTGCTGCATGTGTCAACTACTTTCAGTTGCCGCATATTTTTATTTTACTGCGAACATGGACAAACCAAGGATTTACTTGGTTGACACAGTCGCCTTACGCTAGCTTTTACCAAGGATCACAACGATGCATCGTACGACACGGTAAAAACGTTTGGATTCATGTGAGGTACGTAAAAACTAGCTCCATACTTGTGCACGCGTCATGTCCACGAGTGAGCGGTCGAAGTTCAATGAGGTCTCCTCACCAGCTTATTCAAGTAAAAGGGGACCGCAACGTTTACATGGAGGCGCGTTCTAACGTACCTCGTGGGAGCAAACTGCCTTCCCGCTTTTCAGGAAAATTGGAGGGAATTGAGTTGGCCACGCTCACACTCGTATTCTACGCCCCACACTGTATATTCCCTGCAGATTTCTCAACTACGCTCTCAGTGGCGCTCTTATTTCTCGACGCTCTGACTTTCTCTCTTCTCTTAGTAACTTTACCCTACATGTCATAGATCCTCTAAGGCTAATGCTTAGGTCTTAGGGCCCGATTGGTTTGATTATTTACTTCGAAAAATAAAGGCGCCACTTATTCCCCTCCCCTCACCTACATTTTACCCGAGACATGAAGCCTATTGCGACTGTGCAGGTGGTTCAGCTCGAAGTGGCACACTGGGGGCATCGCGCAGCATCGCAGCCGATTGCAGCTAGTGGGGGTCCTACAGCGATCCAGGGCGTTTTTTCAAGTTCTGATCTGTTACGTAGTCGCACAAATTTCAATGTTTCCTGACTATCCATGGTCTCACACGACCAAACATGTTTTTATCATTGCGTGTCATTGCAACTGACAAGTTAAAGGAGCGGCACACAATGCATCCAACACATACAGTGGGGCGCAGAGCAGATCGCAAGTTCTTCGTGCTAGGGACACCTCGTGTTTTTTTCTCCTTCAAAGACACTTGCCCTCCTTCTGCCTTCCCTAAACTGAACGTTCACAGCTGCCGCCGGCGCAAATGCAGAGCTGAAACACTCTGGGGTACGATGCAACACTGACTGATGTGCTACGGAAACGGCACAGTTCGAAGACGTTTTCGAACGAGCGAGCGCATCATTGTGATCTATCTAGTGCCTAACTTTTGATAAGAGAATGTAGGTAGGCGGAGGTCCCGTCACGTAAATGTCCACTGTACATCAGTAGAATGCGCCACGACGGCTTCGAGTTTTTCTTTTAATGCGTATTGTGGTCACCATCGTATATACGTCAGCACTTTGGCCGTTCAGCCGATAAGAGGTTCGGCGAAAAAATGTGGTAGAAGGGGTGGGGGGGCACTTGGTGGCGTCCTTATTTCTCGACGCTCTAACTTACCTAAGGCTGCCCGCAGAGTTCAGAACCGCGCGTGCGTAAGGGTGGACTGCGTGCCTCATAGGAACTACCTGTCCTCCACGCCGTGTCCAAGAATACTAGGGGAATTGGGCAGGATCACGCTTATACTCATAATCTACACCCCAAACATTACATCTTTCCCAGGTTCTTTCACCACTTCAGTTCTCTGATAGACTGCATTTAAGTGCAACAACGGGACAAAACAGGCCCAGTGGATAACACGTCCATCCTGCTCGATCTTTACCCTCAGTGGCTCCTGCATTTTAGGCAGTGGATGACTCCTACTAAAGCGTAATGTTTCCAGATAAGCACAATGCATTTGAATAGTTCTTATTTCAAAAAAAGTATGTCCACGCAGCATCTGACGCGAATTATCTCGTACTATAGTCGGACGACCTGAAGCGCTTTGCAGTTGCGCAACCGGGTGTCCTTAGAGCGGCGTAGGGACCGTCGGTTGTGAGCGAGGTGGGATCATTGCCTCCACCTATCTATCCAGTCTGGTTGGACTTCCTGAACGATGATATGACAATCCATTGGTACTTATGTGCTTTTAGCCAGCCAAATGCAGCAGTGGTACAGGTCGCACGCTCATTCCTGATTACGTTTCAATATTTGTGCTCTAGTTAATTTCGTACAATAAATTTCTTTTTGCCCTATATTTTCATTGTTAGCCCGGGGAAAAGGGTAAAGCGAAAATCACTACCCTCAGAAAGAAAGAAAAGAATTACCATCCTGAGAAAGATAAGATTGACAAATAGCTAGTCTACGAAGAGAAAGCGTACCGTGCCACATTCTTCGGTGTGGCACGGTACACTTTTTCTTCGTAGACTAGCTATTTGTCAGTCACCTCCATCTTTATATTTGTACATTGATTAAAGGAGATGTAAGTACCGTCATTCATTTGATACACCGTCGTTACTCGGCATTAATTTGTCAAAATTTGCGTTCAGCTATAGTGGGGTCAGGGCCACTTAGATGCGCAGTGCAGTTGCGTAGCGGATTCCACTCGAAGCGGCGCGGTGGGACGAGGGAACCTTCGTCAGCATCGATCGTCGCTACAGTCCAAGGGGAATTATCATTAGTGCTACTTCGATCCTAGCAGCTGCGCTTATACAACTGCACCAAGCCTCATACGGTTTTGACCCGACCTTGATGATGGGATTTTATCGTTCCACTCCACCTTGTTCGCTTTTTTAAATGCACTTTCTAGCATTTCGTTTTCATTTTTCCTCCTTACTCCTAGATCTGCGAAATGCTTCAGAAGAATGGTTTTGTGTTATTAAGGCTGATATGCTCGTTCTCTTATTTTCGCTATTCTAAAGCAATTTCGTATCTACTTTAGTGAAGGTGTTATGATTAGTTTTTAAGCCATATTCCTGCACTACGTTACACGCTTACTACTGCATTGTTATCCTGGCAAGCCCAACAATGTCAAGCTTCCCACCATCTGCATGTGAGTATGCGAATTATGGGCACTGCGAAACGAGTGAAAACACCTAAGGTATCCAATTACTAACATAGTTGCAGGTGTGATGTTAATGGGAAACCCTACACTTTCGCAAAGTTGCAGCGTCAAAGGCTCGCAACGTTGTAATATCAGTGAGTGTTTTGTTCTAATGATCACATGTGTTGCATATACGAGGAACTTGAACTTATCTATCTATCTTTTTAGCCATAACCTGAGTTTCATTGCAGAAACGGAACGGAAGATCTCTTCTAGCTTAATTGCGTGTCGCTTACGCGAGTTGTGCGATCGCTTCGAGGAAGAAGAGTTCACTCTTCAGCGTTGCACCGTTGGGAATTATAACGAGAACCCTGCAAACAAGGTATTTCCTCCCCAGTTTATTCTCATTAGGACGGGTGTGGCGCAGTCGGTTAGAGGTCCGTTGTAGCCACACGGTCGAGGGTTCGAATCTGCTCTAGTGCTCACCAAGCCTTTCATCCCTCAGGGGTCGATAACTTGGCACCAGACTTGTCTGGGAGGATAAAACCACTGAGTTGATCATCGGCTGGTCCCCGCAAGTCATTGTATAGGCCAACACGCGTTCCAAAACCTCAACGATTACGAATCCCTGTAAAACGCGTTGGCGCATCCCAAGTGGATTGATGCGCCAGTGACTTTTTATTCTTATTACACATGCCATATTACAACCGATATAACCGTACTTTCAATTCGACCTCTCTCTGATGTTACGTTCTTATCCTGATCTCTTCATATCGTATCATATACTCTAAGACGACGTGCGTAGCGCAATGTTAAGAGTTCCTCACTGCGTACACATACACGGTTGGGGGTTTAAGGCACCCGAGGCCAGGAGAACCTTCCAGACCGTCGGCGTTCATATTTTGTTCTATCACACTTTGTAGTTAATTGAGCTTTTTTTTCCTTGTTAACTGTCCAAACTCTTCGAGAACGGAGGTCGAAACGTTGGCCATCTTCTGCATCAACACTCTTAATCCTGTTCGTTCATGTGCACGGATTACCCAGATGTAGAACCATTCCACCAGATTACTTTTTGCTTCTATCGGGAAACCATTTTTGTACAAATCGTCCATGTTCAAAATAGGCAGTGCATTTTACTTGCATATATGTCCATGTGTGCATTTGGGGTAAGAAAAACCTCCCAGAAATTCTTGATTTCCATCACGGGATCTAATCAAAGAAGTTACGAGGCAATCTCAAGCAAAGCACGCCCGATCAACCTTTGCGAAAGCAACTAGTTCTGTTAGTCCTGAGCAACTGTTACTTCTTTCCTCTTGGAGTCAGAAATAAATAAGTTGTTTTTTTTTTTCCTTTTTTCAAACTCACTTCTTTGGATGCACAGTAGGGTCAGTTCGACCTGAAGCTTGGTGCAGTCGGACCGCAGAAATGAGTAAGGATTCCACCTTGGTCGCAACCGCTAGTTGCGCCTCTTTGACCGCACTCGCTCACGCTCAAGCAGCACTGTGCTTCTGGTCGTTTGGCCCGACTGTATGATTGCGTATCTAGTAACACTCGTTATGCCTGTAGATTTATTTCTCCACTAATCTTCGCGATCACTTAAGCACTCCTTATAGGAACTTCGATATAAGAAAAATGCACTCTCTAAGACAAGGATATAGGTATAACTCTTGTATAGTTAAAAAGTTTTTTTTTTTTTAAGATTTTAGATTTCTACCCTGATTTGTAGTGGCTGACGAGGGGGTTTTGTGCGGTAGTGATGATAAAACTTTCAGATCGCGCAGTGGTTCCTTCCTAGAGCCTTTTTCCAAGGTTTTCTTGTTACTACATATGATCGGTGGGATCACAGCTAGAACCTTTGCGTGGTTAGATCCTAACTCAGTCTTATACTATAATTTCGATGTGTTCTCAGCGATGGTTTCGATGACACGAACTGTTTTAAATGTTCGCGCATATACATTGCTTCATATTGACTTCAGATCGTTTCCTAGCTTTTTCTTCTTGCTAATTGTGATCGTAGGAATTAGTTTTGCCTTGGTAATGACTTTTGACTGTTATCGTCAGTTTTTTGCATGAAGCTTTCTTTGCACTATCTTTGTTGTTTTGGATTCCGTTTTACAAAGGATAGTTTGGTTCAGGTTCCTGTTTGCATTTATGTTAGTTTTACCTCACGTATTGTACAAGCCCTTCGGAGAAAATGTAGTTGCGAGCGAAAGGGAGGGGGAACTCAACCGCCCTCTTTTTCGTGGAAGCTCTATCTTCCTTTTTTCTGTCGGTAACTTTAGCTTACATGACATGAGTTTGTCACGATTGAGTATTCCCGTCTCCCCATCTCCCAACTACACGTTACCATTTCATCCCTTTATAGATGTACATAAACGATTTATTTGTCCTGTATTGCTCAGCTTATGAATACCTAATCAAGAAATAATTTGTTACATGTTCCTGTTGATATCATCGATACATGTCGTACTTCTTCTGTGCTATATTTGTTCCATGCGTTTTTTTTTCACTAGACTTCGCTTATGTGCTTCCAGCCGGGTATCCTCTAATATTCTGGTGGTCACATGGGTTCGTAGCAATTTAAGTTTTATCAGTCCAGGTTAACCTAATGTTGATTACATTTGTTTTATTTGTTTTTTCCTGTGAATTGTTTTCTGTCAAATAGTGTTTTATCCGCTTTATTTTCTTCTTCTTCATATGGCTCGCAGCTCTTGTATATTTCTTCCTGTAAATATTCGCCACATTTTATCGTTGCACTTCTGTTTGGGCTTTTTGTTCACACCGAGAGAGAAATAAACGTTCCGCCAGGGCTTTTTTACATTAATGTCCTCTTTACAAACCCTAATATTGTTAGGAGCAATATTAGCATTTGTTCTGATGTGCTTCCTATCTAAGTCCTCATTGCTACGAGAAAGGCAATGCGCAGGTATGTGACGTTTTAAGGCAGCGTTTCACGATTTTCACGTGGACTGGAGTCCACAGCGAAAGCGCAGAGTTCGGATAGTAGATTGTGGGACCCAATGTGGTACCACTCATTTTTCCCTAATCATCGTTTTAAAAAAACAGTGTGGAAGACGCTGTTTTCTCACGATGGATTCAGTTGTAACGCGTAAGCCTTGTGAGTGCGCCAAGTGCCACCAGTCAAAGATCATTGATATCTTCTCACGACGATCAAAGAAGGATGTGCAGATCTACGCTCGATTCCGCACCATGTGAAAATCGTGATACGCTGGCTTAAAATTTGGCTAGGACTTTTTCACGGGGAAAAAAGGACGGAGGCTTAATTTCTGAGGTAAAATCCCAATTGAAATAATATGCTCGAAGAGGCGTCTTTGCCCAGGGTGATGGAGTGATCTGCTTTTGCGTTTTCTAGGGTCATTCAGAGTGAGGTGACTGGCCTACAATAGTCTCCATATTCCTCTTGAAACATTTCCACAGCTACTTCATAATTTTCTTCTGTGACTGGAAAGCAGTTCGCCGGTTCTCGTGCCTACCCTGTAGGAGCGATTGAATTCTTGTAAGCTAGTTAAAGCCTGCTTATGTAAATTGGTTGCAAAGAGCTTACAAAAGTTACTGTATTCTCATGCTTTTCCTGAGAACGTCGGTGTAGGGATAGCTGGCAGTCTCCATGCAATGATCGCTTGAGATTCAGCGCATGATTCGTCATCGACGCATTGGATTTCTGCATCTCGATGCGTTCGCTTCGTAGAGTGGGTCCATATGAAATCCGAGACAATGAGTTCGCCCGGGGGTTTCATGCGCCGTGTAGTGTGAACTTATGGAACTTACTCGTTGAGCGATTCGATTAAATTTGTTCTCTTGGGTCGAGCCGTACATTAAGTCGTTATAATACATTATTTCCGGCTATCGTTTCGACGAGTTTTTGTTTAGAGACTGAAAGAGTGAAATAGAACACGATTAGTCCGATCAAACAGAAATTAATGCGTTTGTCTGCTTTACATATCTGATGGTAAGGGCAGAGCAGTACGGAGCTGTTTGCGAAAAGCGTGTCTATTGAGTGAAATGAGGGTTGTGGAAGTAACACCGGTGACCGTGAAGTGTTAGCTGCTATGTAATCGTGCGTATGATTGACTCTGCACAACTCCCAGCAGCGTGGTTTACATGTATGGCAGAGAGGATGACTGCATGACTGCATGACTCTACATCATGAGTGATGTATCGTATCGCGTGCAGCTCATGGTGATTACGTAAGGAGACGGGACGTCCACAATCTTATCGTGTCAATGAGGATCTCGATAGACTCGCAAAATCTAAGCTCTCTACCGCTCCGTAGAAGAAAATACTCTGAAACAGAGGAAGAAATACGATACGATACTATCCTTCAAGTCCGCAGAACATTAGAGGCGTTTTGGATAACTGCCAAAGATCCAAAAGTGGACGGAAAGAATAAGTCCATTGCAATCGCAAACGAACCAGCCCGTTATGAAGATCTGTGCGGGTTCTGGAGCCGGCTGTCAGGTACTTTATAAAAACTCTCGCAACTTATAGTTGTTCTACGTGGTTTCTTTTTCAACAAGTGAGGTAAGCACTAGCCAATATATTGTTCGTTGGATTTGCCTATCGTTTCAATGCCTTCTCTATAGTAAAGAGGCGCTTGAGAAGATTGATCACTTACGGATTTGATTTTCCAGGCTGTGGCGTAGGTGATAGCGCCGAAACGCTAGTCATTAATAAAGACCAAAATCAGTCTTGGTAGAGCTCAAACAAATCAATAAAAAAACCTACGTATACAAAATGCCAAGATTCAAGAACAGCCGAATAATATTATAAGTTATAGTAGAACTTAACAAAGCTTTACTGGTCGCGAAACTGACTGCAAGAAAAATTGTTGGGAAAACTTAACGTTACAGTACCTTTGGTGGAATCTGATGATGCCAAGAATAAAAACGATGTGAAAGTGAGATGTTGAAATTATATGGATACTGAACAGTGTAAACGAACACATTTGTGAATAAGCGTGTAAACTAATCCCTTATTGATGTTATCAGTTTTAGGGTGTTATTGGTTCAGAAGGGCAAACATATTCATGAGAAGAATTGAGCAGAAAAGTTCTTGTTGCAAATGGAAGAACATTTGATTGAAGTGTATGAAACAAGAGCTTGCTTAAGTGCCTCTTTTTTAAAAGGGAGAATGGAATTCAAAGTCTAGATATTGAATTTCATACCAATTTGTATTGTTTTGACCTATACTACGGCTTCCAGGATGTTAAGTGGCTCTTTTATTATTTTTGTGTCTTGATGTATCGACAATTACGTTTTCCAGAAGGTTTCAGAGTCAAGAAAGAGGTGTTTTGTATTTGCAATTTAGACCATCACATCTCATATACCTTTTCTTTTCTGCTTAGCCCAAGTCAACTGAAGATAATTTTCCCAACAGAAGCGGTGTTGCCAACCTTCAATTCCCGCTAGTTTTAGGAGAAATATGATCGATGATTTTCTAAATTCTAGTTTAGAAAATTTTTTAAATTTAGCTCGAACGATCTTAATTGGAGGAGGACTGAGACACGTTATTTCCGTGCACATAAACTTTTAAGTAGGCATATGGAAAATCCTACATTTGACAGAATTTAGTATCGCTCCCTCAGAGAGTGTTATGGACGACGATATTATTGAAGATGAAGGTGATTTTGCCGAATTGACGGATCCAGCGATGCACAAATTCCGGCTTTAATTACATTTATACTTAGATTCCTCATACGTTGAACATGGTACCTATTTGGCAGTGCTATTGTCAACTTCGGTCATGGCAATGCATCCTTTCGAAACTCGTAGATTGATCGTCCTTCCTAATCTGCCAATGAAAACAAGAATGAAGTCAGTTTGCAAGCACAGATGACTGGATTGAATTTAGGAGTTCTCTAAAAATAAGAACTTCCAATGTAAGATTGTTGTTATTGTTCGTTTCCCAAAGATCTGGGTTTCTCTATAATCAAAACGACTTAAAAGCTGCCCGCAGCATTCCAGCGGGAGAAAACGCACACCCAGACCCACTTTATGGATATTAACCTGAGGCAGTGGCATGACAGCAATCCAAAAAGGAGCACTTTGCAGCTACCCATAGATACCGTAAGGCTGCCCTCAGAGTTCACAGCCGGGCGGGCAGTCTAATAGATGAGGTTGGGAAGAAAGCTGCGAATGGAGTGAGCTTTCTATTCCTTCATAACCGATTATCTAAGGTTGCTACTGAAGTTTGCATCGCTTCCCCTGCACCGACGAGGATTCTCGGCTACGCGCACATGTTTAAAAGTGCTGGTGGGATGTCACGAGCAGCTTTATGACGTTAAGAACGTTCAGGATTTTTCCTAAAGAGAATTTCTTAAAATCCTTAGAGAATGCCTCGTTTAGTTCTCCAATGCTACTTCTAGTCTTCTTCACTACTCTCAACTTCAAGTAATTAGGACCGTCCTTCAAATGAGTGGTACTGCGTATGACGCGAAGAAAGTAACCCAAAAATCGGCCTGTACGATAGTTGTTGTTCACAAATACATCCAAGAGATGTTCAACATGGAGTGCATGTCGTACAAAACACCAGATGAGCCCGATCTTTGCTAAACTGCCGGGAAGAACTCTTTTGTTTCCCACTAAAGGAAATGACACTAAAGGAAAGCGGTTCACAAATACTTGTGCGGTCGTGTTCCTGGGTGATAAACGCTAACACATATATAAGCGAATGTTAGTTGAATGAACCAGTTAATGTATGTTTTTTCAAATCAATTTGAACATTTTCGTAGCACTAAAAATAG
The DNA here is from genome assembly GCF_031761385.1 of Necator americanus. Classification (NCBI taxonomy): domain Eukaryota; kingdom Metazoa; phylum Nematoda; class Chromadorea; order Rhabditida; family Ancylostomatidae; genus Necator; species Necator americanus. The sequence goes on from NC_087375.1 coordinate 14,551,588, forward strand.
CAAAAGCAGATCAAAATGTCAAGCACAATTGCGATAGTTTACAGCGTGGACTAAGAGCTCAAGTTTAAAGAAATCTGTTTTCTTTGAGGGGCATTTTTCAAAGTGACTCAAAATTCCCATTATTAAGAACTTTTTAAGGAATGAGAGATACACATGGCGAGACTGTGCTGAGGCAAAGCGTACCAAGGAAATGTGACGCAGACGTAATCGTGGTTCACTTATCATTCCGAGAACTGCTGATCAATCATTTCTAAGAGTTGTGAAGCGTTGTGTGCTTTCACTTCATTTGTGTACTAATATTGGTTCGCCTGCCGATTTTTACTTCGCTTTCCCTTTTGATCCTAAATGAGAATAGTCAGTAGTCGATAGAATTGTCTAGGCGATGGAAATCGGGAAATTAGGTGCATGTGTTCAGGAAAATTTGATTGGTACCGGTAACCGGGTCGGCTGAGCGGTTCACAAATAATTGTGCGGTCGTGTTCCTGGGTGATAAACGCTAACACTGGGGCTGAGATGGTCATGTGGGACTGAGCTGTTGAAGTGTTTAGGTGCGTGCTGTGTTTAGCTTCTGATCAGTTCAGACGTTTGCAGTGCTTCTTCGAGCACTCCTGACTGAGCTTTGGTTCCTCATCATGAGTGAATATAACCATACCAATTGTTAGTTCTAAATCCACGTACACCTTTTTTTCAAACGTATCTTGTTTTTCGAAGAGAAAACGTGTACTGAGGCAGGTGCCATGGAGATCAGTCCAAATGTTCATGGGAAACGTGAGCTTCAACACTTTGCTATTTTTTGCTGATCATAGTGCCACTTCTTCCCATTCTTCGAAAGCTAACAGCGAACATTGATTTCGAATTTAGCGACATCGAGAACACCGATTAACCTGATCCTGACACATAAGAGACACACATGATTCAAATAAGTATGCTTCACGCAACTACGTCCGATATATTTTGTCTTCATTAAGGTAGTGGCGTAGGAAGTAGGAAAGCTCCTTATAAATACAGGTTGTGTTTGAAGATACTCGACAGCTTTCGAGTCTTGCAAGCTGCACACAATCTTAAAGTGACTGAGATGAAAATAAACACCACACACTAGCACCTTCTCTGTGTTTTCCATAATAGCTATGTTTCACAAATAGACCTCAGTAGTTGCTGCGTAACGTAGATGAACAGTTAAAAAAAACGAACTGACTGAAACTTATAGGTCCGGCTTCTCCGGCAACTAAGTGTATCGGAGGGCTTGATAGTTTATTTATTCTCTTTCTGAATTTTCGACACACTTCCTAATACAAAGTAAACGGAAATTGACTCTGTTGTTATCCCGGGAATATCAAATAAAAAACCTGTTTGGGTTTCATTCACTGGATTTCTGGAGAAGCGATGCGAAGAACGACACAGCATGTGTGGAGCTCAGCGTGAGATTCCAGGGTGACGTGATTTCTCCTACCTGACGAGCATTTGAACATCTTTTTGCATCTCCCTCTCTGCTCTTCCCCCTTCCTGCGTTAAATCCTTTAAAATAATATAGGAAACGCTCTCAGATGATTTTCAAGAAACTTTCATTTATTTCTACTGTTAGGAGTTGCTTCGCTGACAAGGGATCACATCTTCTTCGACAACATTTCCCCAGTCGTTTGCAGATCAATAATCATAGATTACTCTTGAGGATGTTTTTTCATGTTTATTAATAACAATTGAAAACACCAACACATTTGTACAAAATCCGTGAAAATGTAGGCCAGTGATACAAATCGTCAATAAATTGCCATTAGAAGGAGTGAATCTGGTGAATTTTGGTGTTGGGTGCAAACGACAGCAAACGTTGAAGATCATGCCGACAATTTTCGTTTGATAGGCAAAAGTGGTTAGTTTCAAAGATAACAATTCGCATGTAAATGCTCACAATGACAATGGTGTAGTACCCAAAATCCAATCTAAAAGAAGTAGGAGGATCTTCTGCTTAATTTGGCGACCTATATCATATGTATTTTGCGAAGTGAAAGGTTCTGAGCGTTTTCGTTAGATGTCTTCGGTGAGCCATATCTGACGATGTAAACATTGCATCGGGTCATACTACACCGCAACTTCAAGGTAGCAGTACTCTTCAAAAAAAGAAGTTGTTTATCAACATTTCCCCAGTCGTTTGCAGGAGTTTGACTGTGTTTTTGGAGGAGCCAGTTATACACTGTAGCGTTCCAAAATGGAGGTAAAGAAAAAGAGAAGATTTGATGCATCCTCCACTACGACCAATGTGAAAAGGCGGAGCATGCGCCCAAAAAAATTGTCCCGATTATAGACCCAATGCAGTGTCGAATGGAACAGCAAAACGGTGGTTTCAAAGTTTCTGTTCCCGTAATATGAACTTCGAAGTTGAGCCACGCTCTGGCAGGCCAATAAAAAAGGCCTACAAAAACATGGAAAGTCGTGTTACCATGTGAGAACATATTCTATTGGCCAAGAACTGAAGATCAGTCAGAAAACCATTTGGAAGTATTTGCATTAGGCTGAACTCAAGAAGAAGATCGATTTATGGGTGTCACACGAATTGAAGTAAAAAACCATTTGGACCGAATTGATGCCCGCGATTCTTCACTGAAACTTTGCGAAATCGACTCATTTTCAAGGCAGATGGTTCTGACAGTAAAAAATGGATCACATACGAAAACAAGAACCGAAAAAAGATCGCGGTTCAGTTGCAGTGAGTCAGTCTAAACTATCGCCTAGCCCGCAGTAACGGCCAAGAAGGTTTTGCTGTGTTTGGTGGGATTGGAAGGAAATCATTCACTACGATCTCCTCCCGTCGGCCCAACCGCTCATTTTGGATCTCTACAGTTAACAACTGACCGAATTAGAGCGGCGATCGACAAGAAGCGAATTTGCCAATAGGAAAGGTGTGTGAGTGAGTGACTAGAGACTTTAGGGTATTTTATAACCCTATTTGAACAGACCAAAAAGAGGTGGTTCAGTGGAATGTCTTTATTATGTGAGTACAGGTGAGTAGAACAATTGTCAGCAATAGGATTGGATGAAAAAGCGGGCAGAGCGTAGTCTGCCGCACTCCTTGACCGTACAAGTCGTTATTTTCTAGCATAACCATAACCGCGAACGGTCCTTTATACCACCCCCTTATACATCATCGGGGTCGATGATAAAAGGTGTTGTATTCCGTCAAGATAACGCCAGGCCGTACAGGTCTTTAACAGAAGTGAGAAGTCGTCCGAAGCTCCGATAGCTTGGAGTAGTGGCTCTGCCGCACCCGCCGTGTAATTCAGATTCGGCATTCAAGCATTTGTAAAATTTCCTTGATGGTACAAAACTGCCCACAAGAGGGGCTTGCGAAAATGTGGTAGTCAGGTATTTCGCCAATAAGGGGAAGGAATTCCTGAGCTGAGGAATTTTGAGATTGCCGTCGAAATGGACAAAAGTAACAAAACGGCGTATATTTATTTAAATCGGTTAGTCCCAACTATATTAATTTTATGCTCGAAGAAGAGCGAAGAAACGCTCAGAACTTTTTAATTCACCTAATATTTTTGGGCAACATACATAATACATAATATGCAAAAGTAGCTTATTCCGTTACACGGGTAAATGTTTGAGACGGATTAAAAGAAGTCCTGTGACGGATCTGATGGTGTCCTAACAAGACGCCTGCTCCAGACAAGAGAGTTAAGAACAAAAACTAGTACAAATTCCAGCAGTGGAGCTATCGGCGTATAAAGCTACCTTTCTTTCCTCACAAAGAAACTGTGTTTTTCTCCGTTTTATCCCAGATATATATTAAGTTAGTTACCGAGGTACATACAGTTACTCGGATTTTTCTGAAATTTTATGTTTAACGAAAATATTGGTGACTTAGGGAAGGGTACAATATAAATAAAAAAGCGTTAAATTTACGCAAAACTCCATCTTTTCCAAGATTCTTGAGGTTTGTTTTCTATCTTGAATATGCGTGAGATAGTTTTCATAATCACATTCTTTGAAAACACTTACAAATACGTAATTAAGCAACGATTGATAAGCTGGAACTATCTTCAATTCTTATGTTGTTTGATCTACAGGAACAATCATTTATTCTAATTAATGCAAGTAATTTTTTGAAAAGAAGTTGACGTAATTTTGTATAAAGCATACATACTATGACGAGGTCTCCGCTACAGTTCCTCTGAGCGCAACCGAGGCTCAAAGCACTTCCGAAGGCGAGCTGAAACGCTGGTTTTAAGTGGTCTTCAGTAGGTAACGTAGGAAGCACACCAGGCTTCAAGCAGAACGTGCCACTGCGAAATCACGCTGCCTACTGATGGTATGAGTGGGGTTGCTGCTGTCCAGACTCACTTTTTTTACGACATTTCCGAAATGTCCACGATAGTTCGAAATTTTGTATGACCTTTTTAATTAGAATTCTTCCCAACTATGTTTCAACAAAAGAAAAACTAAAGGAGTTAGAAACACCAACTTTTGCCTAAATATAAACAAAGTCTTCCTCTTCCGAAGTGCAAAATTGTGTTGTATGAAATCTACTGCGAGTGTCGTCATACACCAACTCGTGGTTCCTAGTTTGCACCAATTTTATCCCTATTTACAGCTGTAAATGTGGTTTTTTTCGCTTTCTAGCAAATTCAAGACCTCTTTTTGAGTGGATATGAAACGTGCTCTTCAACCCCTTTAGCGCTGAATGCGAAGATCTTACTTGGACTTGGACTATGGCTGGGATCCTCACCAAAGTGCGTATTAGATTATTATTATCATTAAATTTTGCACCCTTTCATATGAGTGTATTTAGCAGCGTGCACTCTCCTCCTTTCCTCTTTGCTGTCTTCATTTCTTTTCACTTCTTCCCATCTCCACTACCTTACGACCCCTCATGCTCCCACTCCCTCCTTGCGACCACTTGTTGAGAAAACTCCAGCGAACGCTTGACTCTGGCCATGTTCCGGGTGGCTTCACACCGATAATTATTCCGATCACACGCGGCAGCAACCTACGCAGACGAGCTGTCTCCCTGTTCTTCCTTCTATTTAACTTTTTTTCTGCGAGGCAGCTGTATGAAAGAGTCCCGTATTACTGATGGCCACCTTGTTTTGGGCAACGGATGGCTGCGGCTAAGGTTGCAAAACATTTTGGCTTTTCTTACGCTTTCATCAAACATTAACCAATGCTCGACTACTGCGTAGAAAAAACCACATAGTACATGTCATCTAAGAAAGTGGAGAACGAAGACTTCAATCCAGGTTGGCCTAGCCATCCCACAGCCTATTTTGTTCTAGACTTTCCCCGATTGTTAGAAGTCGAGCACTGCCATAATCTCCTCCCCACACCAGCTCAACCTTCCTCAGAGTAGCATATAATGTAATTGAAAGAGTACTTGCGTTACAATAGTGCTCATATTTTCTTACACCTGTTGAGGTCCGGAACTCTCACTCAAAGTTTCTGTTTATTTAATAAATGTGAGCAACTATGTGAACAATATTCTACACATCAGCGACAGCATTTCATCACATTTCGACAGGAGAAAATAAATCAAATCTGTGGATGAAATAAGTTGATTACATGTCTTTTGCAACTGTGACGCGGTAGTCAAACAACATCTATTGAAAGCGTAATTATTGGGGCGAAGTCGTAAATTTCTTAGGACTTCGGTACGTTTTTCTCCTACGAGACACGTTGCAATGCGTCACGTTCGTACACGCATCGCGTCTGTGAGCGAGCGGATGACAACCAATGAGGTTTCCCCAAGAGACTATTCAAGTGACTTGTGTGATTCTGTGCCGTGATCCACTGGGAACTTCCTCATCTCAAGCTCTGGCCATCTATACTATAGGAATGTAGGAATGCTACCTCTGAAACGCATCTTAAAAATATGTTTCTAACGCAAGCGAGTCAAGAGAGACTATAACTAACCGGACAGAGCTTAAAGGCATCGAATCTGAGGGGGTACGGATTTCAGGTAGAGTATTCGTACACGGCATAGTAGATTATGGGGAGGAGAGTGATTCCGTCCATTTCTTCCTAATTGCCGTAAAAAAACGGCCCGGAAGATACGATACGAGACGTTTTTTTACGGTAATTAGGAAGAGATGGACGGAATCTCCGTCCTCTCCATAACCTACTATCCCTTATAAGAATACTCCACCTGAAATCTGCACCACCTCAGATTTGTGGGATGATGCCTTTAAGTGGCTGCGTGGCTGGAGCGCATTGTGTGCATCTGCAGAACCGTGTTCGGTTGCCGTTCTTCGTATGCGTTGCAACTGAGCTTCGATTTGGAATCAACTCCTACTTGTTTATTAGAGGATATGCTGTAATTATGCTTATGGACTAAGGCATCTGCCCTTATCCCTTCACTGGACGTTTTTGAACAATCACTAACTCCTGGGAAAATGCATCGCTTGCGGCGGATAGGACGGACTGTTAATATTCGACGGTTCAGTGTGAAGTCGAAAAGGTAAGTTTATCTTCTTTTCAGTTGCTTTTTTGCGAAGGTTTTGGTGGGTTATAACGCGAATATCCAGGCTAAGTGATAACTATTACAATTTCGAAGTTCTTATCTTTTACATCCTGTCCTCAACACTGTCTACTTTGTGCCGCTACAAAACCTAGTAGTGTTTTCCCCTAATTAGAAGGACGTAACTCCGCTTTTTACCCATATCCTCGCTTTTCTGATTAGTCTTCACTTCTATGAGTAACGTTCTTCATTGATACCAGCAGTTTACATAGCACTGAGGGTGTATTGGGCCTTACAAGTAGATTTGTTATGCTAAGGTAGGTCGCAAGAGGTGCCCGGAGGCGTAGACATGATGAGTCTCGTCCGACTCCTGCGCAGGTCTGGCTATTCATTCGATCTAAACAGCTTTCAGTATTCTTGACGATGGCTATGCAGCACCAATGCCATGCGCATGGGTGGCGTGCATAGATACGATAGTCGGAGCCGCTGCTCTGACCCCTTCTTTTTTGGACGGTTGACCTTCTTCACTTTTGGACAGTTGAAAAATTACTGTTTTCACTTTAGACGGTTGGGGAAAAGACCAACTTCACTTTTGGATGGTTGCCGAAAGGACCCCCTCATTTTAGCTACCTACCATGAGGCAGATCTCTTCACCTGAGGAGGGTCCGGATTGCAAACATATGGTTGGGTCAAAAAGACATGAATCACGAGTGTAGTTGTGGTGCACTTGCGGCAGCAGTTGGAAACGAGGTGGGACCCATCGATGCGATGGGAGAGCCAGACTCTCCTCGGGTGAAGGGTTTCTGGCTCACGGGGTGGACTTCAAGTATTGAGGATCTCTTAGTCAAAGGTCCAAAAGTGAAGGGGGTTTTATCGCCAGTCGTTCAAAAATGTAGGGGGTTGGAGCACCAACTCCGACTATTGTATCTATGGTGGGACCGTACGACGACCGGACCGAAATTTCTCATTATCATTTCGGTTTTGAATGTCACCACTTCTCGAACTCGTATAGCCAAGTAGAGTTAGAATAAATTACTCTCGTTTATACGCAACTGCGAATCAGAAACGTACTGCATCGCTTAATATGTGAGATTTATCTAGTGAAGAAACTCGCTATCACAGTGGCAAGATAAAAATGTGAAATGTGATCTGGTGGTTTTTATAACATTCGTTCGGAATTTTTAGAGCTTCTAAATGGTGGTCGCCGTTAATATTAATCTAACCGCAGATAAAGTGGTTCGCTTCAACCAATCCATCTGAGATGGTGCAGCTCGTTCTACTTCAAAATCTTTCGGAATGAAACGTGTATGTGTCTTGTGCAGTGGGCCGATGTCTAAAGTGTTCTATTTTCTAAGACAAATCCAGCAGCAAGCTATCAATATCGGAGTGACAAAGATTTAGTTCGCTTAGGGCGCTCTCGAGCGTGCAGTCACAACGGGACCTTTTAGCATGGATATAGTCTCGCTCCAACCACTTATAGACATTATTTATATTGTTGCTGTTGAAGTCCGGCGTTGAAAATTTCTTTAATTGAGAATCGAAAAAGCTACACGTACAGTGGTTTTGGCCTACCATTGTAGGATTCTTGATTCTTTTGCAACGAAAGCGTTGCGGATAATGTTTACAGAAATGCCAACGTCCCTCCGCTTTTACTTAATGTTTCTTTCCTTTCTTGGAGGACATTGAAGCACCGAAATTTTATGCGAGTTCTTTCTCAATGTTCAAGCGTTGTTTTGCTCGAGCATTGAGAAAGGATTGGCTAACATTGAACATTGATTTAAGCGCACCCGTCGCTTTGTACATATCCTTAAGATCATCAACTGAAAACATTTGTCTCGTAGTTTTCTTCGGGTGCGCTTTCCTGTAGAACTTTTAAGAGTAGGTGTATGTGTGCTTACTGCGTTTGCCATTTAGATAGAAGTAACAACTCTTTTCGCAGCTATCTACAAGTTCAAGTATGAGTCTTTAAAGTTTGCGCTGGTGCTATAGTCGGGTGAAAACGACGTGAATCTCGTGCAGTTGTGTAAGCGGCTGCGCTCGGGCGGCACGGTTGAGCTGGCACTTGGGGACAGCTTCACTTAAACTGCAGAGAGGAGTTTAAGTGAAGCTTCAGGTCGTTTTGACGCCACTATATCAAATATACCTTCTACAAGTGTGTGGGACGAGTTTTACGCTTCTTTTACAGCTCTTTCAGTTTTGATTTTGATTTTTTTCCGCAATTCAGTTTGTGGCTCACTATTGTTCTTATGGTTCAGCCCTTTTTCCAGCTCATTCGATACAGACGTTGTTATAAAAGACTATGAGAGGAGGACGGAATGGGCAGCGGCGAATTACATGAATGTTGGTAAGTTTCACGACTCGTTTAAATTCTTTTTATTTTATTATTTACGTGAGGTGACGGCAGTATTGAGCGTTTGACTTCAGGCAAAACCTTTCGTATGATTCTACCGCCTCCTAACGTCACTGGAAAGCTGCACCTTGGTCACGCTTTAACGGCTACTATTGAAGATGCACTTTGTAGACATCACAGAATAAAAGGAGGCGTTGTCAGTGAGCAATTTTGTGTATTGTTACTAGCTTCTAGTGTTTTCATTTGGCTACGTTCAGATCAGTTTTTTAATTTCTAGACGCAATGGATTCCTGGATTTGATCACGCTGGTATTGCAACGCAGTCTGTAGTTGAGCGAGAACTGTATAAACAGAAAGGCGTGCGGCCTGATCAGCTGAGCAGAAAGGAATTTTTGGACCGCTGCAATCAGTGGAGTAAAACGTTCGTGGTTAAATGTAAAGTATCTTTTCTACTAATTTGTTTCTTTTTTTCTCTTCGAGGAATGTAACTGGACTTAAGGTAGCCTATAACGAAGTTTACGATATTTGGATTTATCCTCGAACGGATAGTGGTAGGGGAGTAGTTCACGAGTAGGAGTGTCATTACACTCAAGTAATCATAGTCCTGGGTGATCCCGTTTTACCAAGGACGGAATTTAAAAATGCGGCAGGATAGGCAACTTCATCATCATCCAGCTCCCTTGATCCGATTTGTATATCTCAACTAAGCAGCAAAAACTGACCCACCCACACAGCCACAGACTCATTGTGGACGTTCTATCAACCATTATAAGATACATTATTGGGGAGACAGAGTCACATAAGGAACTTTTTTTGGGTTACTAGAGGGAGTTGACCTTGATCATGCTCATAATCGTGAACCATACCCCTACGGCTATATATGATAGGGTCAAAACGACATGAAACACGTACGTAATTGCGTACGCGGCTTCTTTCGAGGCGCTTCGGTGGAGCGTAGTGGCTAGGAGCGTGGTGAAATTCTTGCTGGCGCCACCCATCGCTGCAGTTTGCGACGGCCCCAACTTGGTTCCAGCTGCTGCCTTCACCGCGCCATTTCGAGCGCGTACGCAAATGCACCGCAACTACACTCGTGTTTCATGTCGTATTGACCCGACTATACTTGTTGAGATTTTCCTGGGATCGTGATACGCTGTCTTCAAACACGTAAAGTGTGGCATTTAATATAGGCTTTATGTTTTATTTTATTTTGAACGTCAACACTGTTCGAAGAAATTAGAATTTGACTGCGCCAGAACGTGCAGTTTAAAACCCCAAAATTACGTGGAACGGGAGAATAATTTACAGGGTGTTGCTATAAAGTCGAGGTTCACCATTGATGGCGAAGACTGTGCATCTGATGCATGCCATTATAAAAGTTAGAGTTAGTCGTGTACAGAATAATTATTAGAGTGAAGCCACATAGAACATGACTTCATGCAATTCAGTTTAGTTCGGAGAAAACATTTTTATAACAGTAAATGAACAATGAAGGGGAAGCTGAAGCGAAGTTTTCAAGAAAAGTATGAAGTAATAGTATGTTCCTAACAAGCCCAATACAGTTACTACATTTTAGAATCATTTTCCTAAATTTGAGCGGACAGATATTAGTAATAACGGAGGGAATCTTGACGAGAAATGCAACACTTTCTTTCTGCCATTTCTACTTTCCAGTTCATTTGGTCGGTCTTTTTACCTCCAACGCAAATAACTTTATTATTTCTGCACCAATTTTTGCTATGTGTATTTGATTCGCTTTACTAATGCACTACGCTACTCCTTTATATTGATATACAATATGCCTTCTATATTTCTGTTTTGTCCCTATTTTATTTCGCTTATATTCATGCCTGAACTTATGTTTACTGATGCAAAAGCTTTTTAAGCTTTTTTACTCATAGAAGAGGAGCGGAGGAGAATTGCAGTCGCTATTTGAGTTGCAAAAGTTGCGATGAATTACTTCACATGCCTGAACCAAACATATGCGTTTTACCTCGGTCGTTTCTTTATATCTGTCTTTTCACTGTTAATATGCAACTACGGATTGTTTGCGAACTTTTCTGATATTATTTCAATGTTTTTAAAGGAGCTCCTCTGCAATTCGAAAGCAACTGGACTTACTGGGTGCTACCTTGGACTGGAAAAACTCATACTACACTCTAGACTCGGTATACTTTGAAACATTTTGAACTTTTATATGTCATTAGTTCCCGTTGTTAGTACAGTTATAACTAGAACTCGTGAACATCTTTGATTTAATTGATTCTTAACTTTTTAAATGTATGTGATTTCTCCTTTTTATCTCTGAACGTCACCAATGTATCCTAAGTAACGAAGTGAGTTCAAAAATTGCAGCGACAAGGAAATTCCCTGTCAGATAAGATAAACTTAGGCTTCTCTTTGAATATTATTCTTGCTTTGAAGAAAAATGGCCAGATTTCTTTACACCGGTGAAAAGAGGAACTTATGGTGTACCATGATGTTTCGAGATCGTTCTTTTTTCCACTTTTTTCTCTTAAAATACTACCTGATTTTTTAAAAGACTTCTTAGCAGCTTTTCCTATCCAGACATTTCATAGCTAGAGTGGGCACGAAGGATGTAGTATTTCCATCCATTTACTTCACAAGATTCCATTCGATCGCAGAGATTGCAACTTGCAAGATATATGATGGAGTATAACTTCTGCTGCACGTGCATTCTGCTCGAACTTATTACCGTTTTCTGGCGTAAAAACAAATCTTTTGAAGTAAAGAAGACAAATCGCATTCAAAGACGGGTTATCATATCTGCTCTTTAAATAACAGGTCAAAGCAAAAGCAATCAACCCAGTTCGTGTGAAAAAATCAAAAAATAAAAAATAAAAATTGAACCGACTTGCCACTATTTCACTTAAGCACTTGAACTGCGCTCATTTTTAAAAAAATGTTGTACTATGGTGGGCTATGAAGTTTTAGAATCCGTGGGCGAAATCCTCTATTTCTGGCTGAGTGGTATGAGAGCTTCATTTTCTTCAATAGGAATGATTTTTAGCTCGATACCACCACTGTGAGAACATAAGGTTTTCGTCTCCATTTCAACTTCTTTTGTCCCCCACCACTATCTTTAATTTGTTAGCTATCTTCAATTAGTTTCACTATGTTGTCTTAGTACGTCCTCTCCTAGAAGTTCTCCAGTGCCGTCATTCATGCATTCGTTACTCTGCATAGGGATGGTTTGATCTTTCGTGACAAGAGATTAGTGAATTGGTGCTCACACTTGCGGACTTCCATTTCGGACCAGGTCTTTTTCTAATGTCGGAAGTGTGTTTTTGTTGATTCGGAAAAATATAATGCTCAGAAGATATTAAGGAAGTGAATCGCTCAGAAGTTCACGGATCCACAAAAATAAGTATACCTTCATCGGATGGAGGGAAGCGAGTCGTTGAAGTTGGAACTATGTATTGCTTGAAGTACCCTATACTTGGATCGGATAAGTGAGTTCCGATTTCACGAAAATCATTTCGATCAGCCTCATTTAAAAAACGGTCTGGAAGATGCGGCGCGTGCAAAAGGTTGGCGCGCTCCAATCGAACTCGTTGTAGAAAATAGCGCGCCGGATCGCTCGAAGCCGCATCTTCCGGGTTTTTACGGCAATTAGGAGGAAATGGACGGAATCGCCCTTTTCTCCATAATCTACTATCCCGTATAAGAATACTCCACCTGAAATCCGTACCACCTCAGATTCGTGGTGTGATGCCTTTAAAGATGCCTGCAGTAGATAAACTATTGCCAGATTTATCTGGGAGGATGTATTTCTGCGAATTTAAGTTGGAGTCGAACGCGCTCTAGTGCAAAGTGATCGATTAGCACGGATTATTTTATCTTTTACTTATTTTTGCTCGCTTTATTTGTGACTGAATGGTAGCATCGTTTTTGAATGGACATAATCATGCATGCGATATTCGGAGGTGGTGCTCACCCCCTCCACTTCTGAAAGGTTGGCATAGGAACCCCTTCACTTTTGGACGGTTATCGGTGGGATCCTCATCACTTGCGCTGCACTCTATGAGCTAGACCGCGAAACACAGTGTAAAATAACGTAAAAAATAGCAAACAGCCGTTACCAAATCTATTGAACCTAATGACGACGATGCTTTTGGTTGAAGCAAAGTAAAGGGTAGAGCGAATGCGGGTGAAGCAGAGAGAGAGCCTGTGTTGGGCCCGCCGTCATTCAACACATTCGGCGCTAACACTACTTCGTTGTTTGTAGACAGACACAACGTTGCACTGTGGGACGTCTTCTGATTTGTTCAGGATTATCTTTTTCAGATTTCTCGAAGTTGCTACAACACGTCCAGAAACGCTGTTCGCTGATGTAGCTCTAGCTGTAAATCCAGCAGACGAAAGATATTCACGCTTCGTGGGGAAATATGTGGGTTTTTTAGATAGCTTTTTGGTTCTTAAAAATCGCAGGTTATTTCTGCAAATTTCTTTAAAGGTGCGGAATCCACTCGTTCCTGCTCGCAAGCTTCCCGTTATAGCCGACAGTAGCGTGCAAATGGAGAAAGGAACTGGTTGGATAAGAAACCGCATTCTTGATCTTTACGAGAATTTGAGTTGTTTTTGTTCTCAGGAGTTCTGAAAATTACTCCATCTCATGACCATCTTGACTGGGAGATTGCTTCTCGTCATTGGAAAGAGATCATTTCTGTCGATCCCAGCGCGAGAACAAGAACATGTATAGAATCAAACGGCAAAATGAATGCGGAGGCTAACGAATTTGCCGGTATGGATCGCTTTGATGCTAGAACGAAGGTGGAGAGCTGTCTAACCTGTGTTTCTATTTCTATTGGTCTCAGTTATTTTCCTTATCAGGTCACGGAAAAGTTGAACTCTCTCGATCTCCTTTCTGGAACTCTTGAACACGACGGGCAGATTACAGTATGCAGTCGAACAGGCACGTGCTTCTTCATTTTCAACTTGGTTTTGTGGTTGCTTTCTCCTTCTTTTCTTCTTATGAGATAGTTCTCGATTCAAATATCTTTTTCTACTACATTCCTACTGAGTGATTTTTGGGTGGTGACCAGTGTTATGTAGGTGACATTGTTGAACCTCGCCTGACAGAGCAATGGTTCATGGATACTGCGGAACTATATGTGAAAGCGGCACAAGCTGTAAAAGACGGCAAGGTACTGTAGTTATTGAAAATGGTTGTCTCACGCAAGCAGTGTACCTAACTAATGTTCCTGTTTCCAGATTTCAGTGACTCCTGCGACACAAGAACAAAAATTGTTCGATTGGTTTTCTAATAAAGATCCTTGGTGTCTCAGCAGGCAGTTGATTTGGGGGCACAGGATTCCTGCATATAGAACGAATAAGTAATTGTCAATGTTTTTTTTTTTAATTTTATTCTCATTTATTCGATGGGTTCTTCATGGTTCGTTGCGTTCAGTTCTTCATGGTTTGTTGCGGGCTCAATGAACGAAGCTCGTGAACATTTTGGAGAAGCTGCTACCATAACACAAGATGAAGATGTTCTGGACACGTGGTTTAGGTGATACAGATTAGCTACTTATTACGATTTCACCAATCTTGCGCACTGGTAATGAACATTGGGTACAATAGATCATATGTTCGTTCTTCACGCAACCTAGATCAACTGGTTGTGAATAAATTTTGCCAACTTCGCACCAAAACCCAAGTTCTTTGCGCAAAATTTGCAAAACCGACCGCATGTACTTTTATGTACTGTTTTTACTTTTTGTTTCCTTGTGCTCGTTCAGTTTTTTTTGGACTGCAATGTATTTCTTGTGTTTCAGTTCTTCCTTGATTCCTCTCGTGAAGGCAGGTTGGCCGGGTCCTGAATTCGATTCTACTAGCCCTTTTCTGGATGTTCTAGAGACGGGATGGGACATTCTTGGGTTCTGGGTTGCTAGGATGATAATCATGACGATGAGGTCTGAAGATGAGGTTTCCTCTATTTTCAGCGTTTTAAAAACTTGCCTGCACTGCCACTCTATTTCAGATTGTCTGGTGGACAAGTGCCATTCTCTAAAGTACTCCTACATGGTCTTGTTCGAGATTCATCGGGAAGGAAAATGAGTAAATCCCTTGGAAACGTTATCGACCCTCTTGATGTTGTAGAAGGAATTTCTCGAGAGAAAATGGTGGAGCGGATAAAGAATAGTTCGTTGCCACAGGAAGAAATTGGTAGAGGAGCTTTGCGTTTACGTTCATTTGTGGGTACCTTTTTTGTAATCCTAGCAACGGCAACTTCTATTATATCATCTCGCTATCCGGAGGGTATTCCCCGATCTGGAACAGATGCTCTTCGTTTCGCTCTTCTTCGGCATGATCTGTTAGCGTCTGATATTCCGCTTAATGTTGTCGACTTTGCCAGTGAGGTTCGTGCAGTATTTCTATACTAGTAATATTACCGCTATTACAGTAACCGCTGCAGTATTACCTTCCTTGCATTTTTTTTGCCTTCTTTCTTTTTGTGGTGTCTGCAGTAAAATTAGTTTTTTCCTTTGATGTTTGGTCTCAGCACCTTTTCCAATTCTAGGGTCTGCGATTCTGCAATAAGCTGTGGAACTTGGCTACTTATATGGAAACTGTTGCTGAAAACTCACCTACATTGAAGGATGTAGATTCTGAACATCCAGCGGTTGGTGTTCTCCGAATATTCACTACTGGTTTATGTTTTCGAGTAATTACATTACATTTCTCTTCTTCAAACCATTTTCCCTTTTGCGGAGGTTAAATTACTGTTGGTAATTTCATCGAAGTTGAAAGGTGTTCTCAAGCGATACGCATTCGATTCTTAGCTAGAAAATTTGAGAAAGTTTTCTCACTTTTTTTTAAAGCTTAAAGCTTAACAATCGAAATAAAAGGAATGTTCTAATAGCTGCATTGCTCCTCTATTTAGGATGAATGGATCATGTCACATTTGTCTGGAGCACTAGAAAAAATAGATAGTCATATGTTGGATTTTGTACCGCACCTAGCGTTCGCTGTACTACATAATTTTATACTTGGATCATTATGCGATGTATATTTGGTAAGTTCAGTTTGAGTTAAATAGTTTGTTTTTTTTTCTCTCTCTTTCGTTGTCCTCTTTGTTGTCTCTCGTTCTTATCATTCATTCTTTTAAGGAAACAACAAAACGGGCTTTATGGACTTGCGATTTGCCAAGAATTGCTCAGATTCGGACCACTTTGAGTCGTGTTGTGCAACCGACATTTGTGCAACTATCTGTTTTTATGCCTTTTGTAGCGGAACACTTGTACGAAAGAGTATTCAAGAGAGAGCATGGGTCAATTTACTCTGACTTTGTGAAGGTTCGTAATTCCTATCAACAAAGGTGCATTTTGTCTTCTTTTTTTTAATTGCGCATTTCTTACTCATTCTTTAGTTTCTTTACTTTCTCAATTTACAAATGCCTCCACTTTAAAGTGATGTGATAACATTAATTCGTTAATACTTTTGTACTGTTGCATTATGTTCTATATAGAGTCTAGCTCAATTTTTGTTTTCAGCCTTCATTCTTCACGCCTTTCCGTAATGTAGATCTTGAGTCCGATATGGACATAGTGCTGGGATTGGTTAGTGTAGTCAGATCGCTTAAGAATCAGCTTCAGTTACCGTCATCTATGGTTTTCACAGGTACATATTTGTCAGCAGCTCTCACAAGTGTATTTATACTATATTCATATTATTATACTATATTTACAATAAGTTGGTGTGAAAGTTTTCCATATTCAAGTTGATATAGGTGTGCTACGTTCTGATGACGTCTCTGATGAGTTCCATCGTCTTCTGACGGTACTATCTGATCTTGGTCGTCTTGAATTATCTGAAATTTCTCCCCTTGCAAATGCTCCTCAAGGATTCATGACTTGCCCAGTGCCGGGAAGCAACTCTTACTTGTCGTTGAAAGTTGAGGTGAAAATTGTCCTCATGATTGGAGCGCAAACTTCATATATAATATTATGCGTGTTGTGTTGTATGACGCCTTTCCTACCACAGGATTCTCAGCGACCTGAATTCCTTCATAGGCTAGAGAGGATGATGAAGAAGTCTGAGGAACGGCGGACACAGTTCTTGAGAAAGGCGGAAAAATACGAAGAAATTGTCTCCAGAGATAGGAAGGAAGGAAAAGTGAGAATGTTTCAGTGGTACCAAAATGTACGTATGCATACGTATAGTCGGGTCAAAGCGTCATGAAGCATAGTGCAGTTGCGTAAGCGATTCTTTTGTAGCAGTGCGGCGGAGCGTAGGAGCGTAGCGGTCGGAATCGAGGTGGGTCCCGCGAACTGCAGTAATGAACGGTGGACGGCGGTAGCAGGGGTCCTCTGTCGATCCTAACCGCTAAGCTCCACCGCTTCGAGCGCGACCGCTTACGCAACTGCACCGTGTTTCATGTCGTTTTGACCCGACTATTCACTGGGTGTAACGAAAATAGGAAGCACACCATAAGGCATATGATATGGCGTTTCTTCTAACGCCGCCATATAATCTATTACAAATGTTATGCTCTAAACAGTTCTTTCAAGGTAAAAATTCATGTGATCGAAAAGAACGAACGAAAGGCTCAACATGCGCGCGGAGTTGCTACTAGCGCAGCGGGAGAAGCGAAACGCCTTCGAAATCTACTCAGAGAAATGGCTTCATGATTAAAATTCACAAATCGGGTTGTCTATTAGTTCATTATGTTCATCTTTTATGTTTTCAAATACTGTGCTTATGATGGTACATTGACCTAGTGCTTTGAGTTCATGACTATGCTCAATCCCTATTCTTATTAGTGATTTCCCGTTTCTTCTTGTTCTTGTTTCTTCTTTATCTTTATTTATTTTAAACGCGTATCTTCCTTACTAAAATTGCATTGTCAGTCTTTCAAATTAATGAAAATTAGTATTTCATACTATTAAGTTTTTGTCAGATCTGGTTCTCCGCAACTTGCTGCCGATGTTTTAAGAAAGGATTTTCTGTGAAAGGAGGTGTTTAAGATGGATCTAAAGAATCTTTTTAGAAAAGGTCACCAGTTTGAGGGAGTTATCCAAAGTGACTAACTGATTGGAATTATCAATTAATCACAATGATTTTGCTTCAAGATGACCTTGAGCGCTGATTTTCAGATTTATAATAATTCTGCTGATATCACTGAACATGCATTATGTAACTCAGCGGTGGAAGTTCAGATAAGCAGAATACCGAGTTAGCAGATCTTTTGTTTACCTAAAAAGATGGAGGTTCTCATATCCGCACCTTCTTTAGGAGATGTTTCGAGGCATCTTCTTGTTTTCAAAATCATTTCTTTGATTCTTATGAAGAAGATTTAAGTACGGCGATAAGTGAGAGTGCAACAGTAATTGCAGACATGCCTACACTAGTGAGTGAGTGCGTACAGAAAAACTGCAGGCAACACTAGAAAGAAGAGGGAGTGTGGGGTGGTGGGAGCGTTAACATAACGAAAAGCGTACCAAAACAGGAGCAATCAGTTAAAAAAGAAGAGCTTTTCCATCATCTACGTGCTACATGATTTTATGGTCCGACTGTTTACATATTTCTGTGTTTGTGTCGCTGCTGATCATGGCACTGCCATCCTCGATCTTCGTCGAGGGCTTGCTCAAAATCAGTTTGCCGGGCATTGAAAAGTTATACACGGTTTATAGTGTGTGGTGTTCTAATGAGGAGGAGGTTACACATGGGCTCGCAGCCATATGCAACTTGTGTGGTTATTTCTTGGAACTGTGAAGATTTCTTTTCTTAGGACGGTGTGAATATACCGTATTTTCGGGACTGATTTGGGACTGTTCCCGGCAAAGTTTACACTGTCTTCTTTTATTAGAAGTTTTGTTGTGGTTTGCTGGTAAGTTGCATCTCAATGCATTTCAGTTACTAATGTCTCTGTTTAATTTGGCGTCATTGTTTTCTTCCAAGTCAGAATTCAGAACTTGTTGAGTGATTGTCTTAGATAAATGGATAACATAGACGGCTCTGAGTGGATGGTGGTGATAGCCATGTTGATACATCTCCTCTTGGCTCCGGGCACTAAAGTCGAAGAGAGTTTCAACGTACAAGCAACTCATGACTTGATCTACCATGCCTACAACTTAACAGCCGTAAGCTCGAAACTGTTTCAAAATCTCTGAAGTGACACAAAGAGTAATGCACTGCATTAGGAAATTTTCCAGTACGACCACAACGACTTCCCTGGAGTAGTGCCGAGAACATTCGTTGGACCAATCTACCTCGCAATTTTTGCTCTCCCGATGCGTCTTGTATTGCATTTGTCGAACGCTCCTAAGTTCTGGATGCTCTTCTTTGGTATGAGTATGTACTGCTTAGTACACGATGACCGTTTTGAGCGTTTTAGTGCGCTTTGTACTCGGGATGACAAACGTGATGGCTTTCTTGAACTTCGCCAGAGCAGTCCGTAAGCATTTCGGAGCAGAAACAGCAACGTTTTTAAGGTAAGTGATTTTCATGCAAGTTTCTTTAAGCCTCTGTGGGAAGCACTTTCTGGTCAGTGGAAAAGGTCGCAATTATCTCATCACTTTGGCACTGTTGCTCATTTTGTCGGAAAGGGTTGCACTATGAAGAGCTGTTTTTAGTATGTCGCTGTTTTCTGTGCAACCTTGAGTTTAGAGCCAACCATTTGTGCCTCTTTGTTATGCCCAACTTCACTTGCGAACGCCTAGAAGCTGGGTCACTCTGAAAGTGACCTCACACAACATAGAATGAAATTTTCATTTTTCATGTTTCTAAATTTCCAGTGATGTTTCTTTTTAATTAATTTAATTTTTAATTTTGTTTTCTTTAATTGTTTCCAGTCATGTGGTATTTGAAGCGTTATGATCGACAATTTAATCTTCGAGTTGCAGTGTAGCTGCATTTTTGCAGTCTTCCTTAAGAGGAACGTTACGTTACGTTTTACGTTCTGTATTCTGGTTGCAATGTTTTCACTATGCAAACAAATGTTATATCTTTTTATTGATTTGCTTGACCTGTAACTAACATTGGTATTGATCGTTCTTCATTAACATCGGGTGGTGCTTATATCATTTGCTAAACGGATTTTATATTAGTTTGGAAAATCTCATGTAATCTCACGGCAGAATTCTTGATGAGAATTCTGGAATCAGTCTTCTCAGCAGAATAATAGGTGCCTAGATATCAACTGTTTTTATTTTTTTCTGAACCGATCAAGATAGTGGTTCGTGGACACAATTATCTTTGCGAGTCGGTATTATGGAATACATTCAATTCTGACTTCTGCCATAGTAATCACTGATGAGTTAACTTAACGTTAAACATAATAGTTTTTGTTCCGCAAAGTGCAGTAGGGTCAAAACGACATGGCGGACAGTGCAATTGTGTAAGCGGCTGCGCTCGAAGCGGTGCGGAAGCGTAGCAGTTAGAATCTACGGAGGACACTTACTGACATCATTCCTTGCTGTAGATGGTCCCACCTCGATCCCGACCTCTTTCTCCACCGCACCGCTACAAACGCAGCCACTTGCGCAAGTGCACCGTGTTTCATGTCGTTTTGACCCTACCATATTTCATATTTAGTATTAAGTGTTAAAGTTCTTAGTGAACTCGTTAAGTATCTCCAGTCTGTTAGACTTACACAGTTCATTATCATCTAGTTTTGCTGCAATTTATCATGCTCTATTTCCTTTAGATTTTGTTCTAATCACTGTACAAGTTTTTCATTTTAGCGCTGTCCCCATTATGCCTATCACACATTGAAACAAGAGGTTAATTACTATTCATAAACTATGTCTTCTTCTCAATTGGTAGTCGTTAACAAGGTTCTACCAAGCTTGAGCAGAAAGTAGGCAAAAATAAATAAGTAAAGTCGATAGCTTCAAGCGAAATGATGTCAGATTTTAAAACTTAAGTTATAGTAGGGTCAAAACGACATGAAGCACGTACACAATTGCGTACGCGGCTTCTCTCGAGGCACTTTGGTGGGCGTAGCGGTTAGGAGTGTGGTGAAGCCCTTGCTGGCACCACTCATCGCTCCAGTTCGCGATGATCCCCCTCGGTTCCAACTGCTGCCTCTACCGCGCCGTTTCGAGCGCGTACGCAAATGCACCGCAGCTACACTCGTGATTTATGTCGTTTTCACCCGACTATAGCTAGCTTACACAGCTTCGAGAGCAGAATTGAGTTTAATTCTGTAAAGCCGACGGAGGACCAATGCTTGGACGTAGGAAATGACTTGTAATCTGTGTCTTGTCTCAAAGTCTGCGCGAAGTTTAGTAGAAATCAGTCAATTCGCTGAGATTTATGTTAGGAACATAAGTGAGTACTCACATGCAGATAGATTTTCATTCTTATGTGAATAGTGTAGGTAAATTGAGAGTTGAAAGGTCCTAGAAGAAATTCATTCACACACTTCGTAGCAGTGTATCTCCCATCTATCCTCACTGTTTCTGGCAACGAATGACTTATTGAACTTTTGTTAAATATAGCTTGTATGCAGAGCACCACGGTTTATCTTCTAGTCAATCTGTGAATATTTCAATCCTTCTTATGCTCGATTTCTTGGGATTATGTTTTAAAACACCAAAATCTACTAGCAACACTTTCTGTCTCTATTTTGCATCTGTCGCTTTCTTCTTTCTCTCTTTTATTTCGTAAATTGGATCATTAGGAAACTTCGTGAACTCTATGTTTACCTCATTTTACAAGAAAGTGTGATTCTAATGTTCGTTCAAAGAAGATATTTGCTTATCTCCCACCTCTAGTCTTTTCCCGTCACTTCTTTTACTTTCACAGCCATATCGAAACACAAACTCATTCATCGTTAGCCATTCGCTTAAACATGTATAACCATTTTCGTCATCTTAACGTCATTTGCAATGTTCCTAAAAGCTTAAGTGCTTCTGTGGTGGTACTCAATGAAACCATTTTACCGGTTCTACATAGAAATATGCTAGTTTTCTGTGCATATTCACATAGGCTCATACTTTCTATATTTCGTTAATACTTTTTGACGGCTCTCACTTGTGTGCAGTAATCACTGCCGTTCGCGAAAATTCATGATCTGTCCAGCTAGAACAACCCTTGACACCACTATGTTATGGAGAAAAGTGGTGATGACATTGTTCCGTAGATTTCATCTATTTTCACATGAATTAAAGCGGTTCTCATCCAGAGCACAGGTGTCAATAACCTCAGTATAAGCAACGCAGATGATGCTTTCTCATGAGGTAATTTGTTAGCTATTGACAGTTTTTAATTACTTGCAGTTGCTAGCCCCTCAGCAGTCTTTAGTTCCTGTTATTCCTTCTCCAATCAGCTAAACATTTCACATTCATCGCATCCTTTTCTCTACTATGCAGACCGATATTTAGTTAACAGATAAACACATAAATAGCCATCGTTTGATGTCTTTTAGTTTAGTTTTTAATCATTTTTAAATTCTTTTTTCCTAGTTGCTCACTGTGAGCCATTTGAAATAATTATTACTGTAAGTCTCTTCAACAAAATTATCTTATTTATTGATGAGAAGAACTATCTCCAGTGCACAGAATGCTCATACATATTTTTGTAATTGTCAGCTTCTATCATCTATTGAAGTCACATCTCCATCTGATGATATCGGACGAATTAATTATGTTTTTTTTTTGAAATCTTTTGTTCTGTTCTATAGATCAGTACTGATGTATTTCATTGTGTCTTTATTGCTACAATTATATACTTTAGGATTATCGTCGCGTCTCAGTTTCACATGCTTTTCTATGCTTCTCGTCCGCTTCCGAATACATTTGCTTTTATATTAGGTCAGTGATCTTGTAGAACTGGTTGATTCACTATGCAGGCCTTCTTGCTGATCAACATAAACTGCTTTATTTTTGAACTTAAAACATGTTTGCAGAAATATTATATCACTGTAGCGTGGATATTTGTGTGTATGTTCACATGTGAGCAAAATTGGGAATGCTCATTTGTGTACAAGTCGAAAACTGTTTGATTGGGGCGTGGGCATCAAGAAGTTAAACAACTGCCTCCTGAGTGATGTAGGATGATGGGAAGACTAATTTTGATTGAACCAAAGAAAATGAATGCCATGAAGAAAATGAAATGCAATGCTATTGGTGCAATCAAACATGAGAAATGGGTATAGATGGTCCAAAGAACTTAGGTTCAATAACTAAAACATCCGGTAGGAGTACCGCAGGCTTCTGATTCATCACGGTATCAAATAAGGACTACGGGTCCTAATCGGCTCTGTGACGGAACTCTGATGTTAAAGGCATATCACAAAGCTGACGATGCTGGGTCTTTGTGGGCTAATATGTAGCTCGGGGTTAAGATTACGAATGTGAGCGTGGCTTTGTTCATTTTCCTCTAATCCTACTGGAAAACGGGGGGAACGTTCGTCTCTACGAGTTACTTTCGAACACGCCACCATTGTACATACTCTGGTTCCTTCAGTATTCTCTTCAATTTTCTCTACTTGATTCGCTCAGGATACCTCACTCGACTGCTCTCTCGTGGATACGGGAAACCAGTGCGTTTAGAACCATGTAGTGATTGTGAACGGAGCTTGTTTTTTTATGCGTGAGAGTTCCGTAATGCCCATTCAAAGTTTAGAAGGTAATGGTTTGATCAAATAATTCTTTTCTCGTTGTTAAAAAAGCACTCAAGATAGCTCAGATGCTGCTACGCGCTAGCCCGCGATTTCTATTTCATGTCTTTTTGGAGTTGGAGAGTTGCTGGCAACGCCTCACGGAATGGAAATGATTATTTCGCGGATGTTACCCACTAAGAATGCAGTTGCAAGAGGATAATGTAGAAATGACAGGAGAACACAATCATCATCTGTCTGTTTCCATGCACTAACAGAGGAGACAAAGGAACTGATGTTTGTAGTTGTAAATTTTCTGCCGAGTTAATATATCGGTGGTTACATGATTGAGATCAATTGATTGGCACAGATATCCGAATAGCGATGTTTCCGTGATTAGTTGCTTCCGGATGAAGGCGTAGAGAGCTAGTGAGGCAGATGCTTTGTTGGCATTCGGCATTCCTTACGTTTCACTGTTCTTCCAACCTCTTACCCGGATACCTGCGCAAACACTCTTTGGCCGTGCATTATTGGGCCAGTGTGGGAAGGAGCTTGTCAGAGGAATACTGTCTCTCCTTCTAAGAGGTTTTCAGTATAACTAAAACCAGATCCGTTTACTCACTTGCCCAAGTCAGGTCTTCTTGACCCGACTCCCAACTGTATGCACCTATTTGCTTAGAAAATATTAGTTGCTTCGGCCTTTTACAGAAAGGGACTGGTGAAGACAGCTCATTCCTTGCTTCAGTAGCTCTTGACAGGGATGAATCTAATGTTTTTGTAAAGCCTTACGGATATGCCGTGTTTGAATACCTTAGGGAGAACTGGAAATGCAAATGATACTACAAGTAGAATTAAAGTGTTGTAGATGGAATAAAGAAGTGTACAGGCTAGATGTGGTCCCTCCTGCTCGTACACCCGCAGTTCGACCCCTTTTCTCTAAAAGTTTTAAAAGTTAGGGAACAAAGCAAGGACAAGCTTGGAATTAAAGGAAGTCAAAACGCAGTTGCCAATTTCTTGTAATTTTCAAATAGTTGTACTACCATTTTCTTGCCGTGGAGCACTGATGATTGCCAATTTTGTGGCACAATTGTACACTCAAACTCTTTATGGACAGAACATCTTGAGTACTGAGAAAACATAGCGAGAGGAAATAAGAGAGAAATGAATCACACTTGTTGCGCTAATCATAATGTAACTTATTTCCACTTAAATTAAATTACCACTAGCCTTAGCCACTTAAATTGTGAAAAGAGGTTTGCGTCATTTTAAGTGTTGACAGTTTTCCAAAGATGTTTGGAGAATCGTTATGAGAGTGCGGTCCGTTGGGCGACTACTGCTGTTGTGCTCTTCAGGTGGGTAGACTTAGGGATTCTGTTCGTAGAGAAAGCTTGCAGTATCATTCAGGTGTGAACTGGTTCTGCTTTTCGCTCCCATATTTCTCCCTGTCATTCTACGTGGTCGACTTCCTCTTTTTGGTTGGGACGGCGCACTTGCTATTGGTATCAAAACGGCGGCAAAAGTGCTAGGTTTTTTCTTTTAAAATGTATATCGTTAGTAATTGTGCGTATCCAAAAACCTTTAATTCAGCTGTGACTATTCCTGTTGATTCGTTGTTTTGGAGACGTATTATTTATCCCGAGTTTGAAGTAGCAGTCTTCAATATTTTGGAAAATAGAAGTCACGAGTATGGTGTAGGTTTCGTACACACATTCTATTTCCCAACTTAAATTTGAAAAGTTAACGATTGCGATATTCGCAGATGTACTTCTGCATCCAGAAATGTTCATTAACGCTTGGTTTATTGTTGTTTTCCAGGTATCACCATTTCTGTGGTATTTTTATTCATCTCTGCCGCGGGGTTTGCTGGCTAGTCTTCCTCTCGCAATCCTTGGAGTACTCCTGGATCGAAGGATTCAGCATATGATTCTTTCAGTTTTGGTTTTCATCTTTCTATATAGCTTTTTGCCTCATAAAGAACTCAGGTAAACTTGTACATGATATTTTGTCTGAAATATGCAGTGATAGTTTTGCCCTAGGTTCGTGATGTATTCATTCCCAGTGATCGATCTTTCAGCTGCCGTGTTTTGTGCTCGAATGTGAGTTTTCTACGCTTGTAATTAATTGGACGCTTCTAAATTGCATCCGACTGACTTCTAATAGTACCTTGTAACACAGGCGAGGTCTCCAGGTCTTTTTTTTCGCGCGAGGTTTTCCTTCGCAACATCAAGTCCACGGACTACGTACCTAATTTACCGCGAAAATCGCGGCGGAGCTGCCCACTTCCACAGACCGCTGATTTGCATGTTTCAGTGTGATCTGTTCTGTGGTTTTGACAGTTGACAGGCAGTTGTTTTGACAGATGCAACTGCCACCATCCAAATAGGAAATTTCATCGTGCATTACTCTTCTGCGAGTGCAAACGTGCTACATTTGTTGGAAAAGTGCAGCTTACAAACACCACCTAGGGCTTGTAATAGAAGATGATCGGTGTGTGTCCATTTCAGTGCATTAAGCTTTGTAATATGCAGTGGAGAAATCATTTTGTGGTTTATTGGCTTCACGCTGTGAGTTTAGGAGTTTCCTTGGTCTGCGCTGACATCTAGTACTTCTATACTGCTACATTGTTGTGTTCATACTGTCGTAACTTCTATTCTTTGACCACTGCCTTAGAAAGCAGCAACAATTCCTAAATCAATTATGGAACCAGGTCATAAAGGGCTAAATATTACCCAGTGAAGCAAGTCTACGTACGAATAATGAATTCCATTTAACGCACTTTCATTCCGTCAACCCTTTAGGTGTAACAAGTTGGAGAACTGACTTCTCCGTTACGTATAAACAAATAAGTGACAAGAAATAAATTCAAATCAAGACGTATAAAACATATGTATGTAAATACTCTTGGGATCGTTGATTTTTGCATTCGTAGGGAGTTTGTAGTTTGCTTTGTCGTTGTTGTACTGGCAAACTACACTTCTATTCCTATCCAATGCTGTAACGAATTCGAGGTTCTAATTTTTCACTGCCTCCAAAGAAAGATTCTGCGTATAAATCGGCAGAACCAAACGTACATTCTCACGAATTCAAAATTTTTCTGTTTCTTGTGCTTCTCTACTTTACATTGATAACAAAATGGCTGCCGCATCTGCTAGGTATATCAACCGTGAGAAATCATTCAATCGCCGTTTGCTTTACTTTGGCTGTTGCCTCCATATTATTGCCAATTTACTGGGAACAGCCGCTCTCCTCTACGCTGGTTCTAGGAATTATCCCGGAGGAGATGCAATCACCCACTTGCAGGTAATGTTGTAGTTTTTCTTGAACTCTTGTAAGGCAAAAGGTTTGGTTTTGTAGTGGACTCAACGCGTCGATGCTAACAAGCCGGTATCTGTCTACATTGATAATGCTTGCGCTCAAACAGGTGTGAGCCGTTTTGTGCAGCTCTACGATGCGTGGGAGTACGTCCTTTTTTGAACACTATTTCTATTTCTGATACTACAAACTGCTCAAATGCCTGTCGTAGGCATTGATTTCACTACGCTGCGTTTGCAAAAGCGTAATTATCTCTTGTTAGATGTCGCATGCATATGTAAGGCACATCTCAGTTGATTCTTGTGTGAGAGCAGACAATCGACACCATACAAAAGTTGAATGTGCAGCAACGATTCCTACTGTTTTGTTTTACGGCTCTAACGGAACGAATCAAAATCAGAGTGGCGTTTCATCCTCAGCAGAGAGGGATTTTTACGAAACCTGCTTAGAAATTTGCGTTTTCATGACTGGTCATTCTTGCATGGAGAAAAATAAGAAGCTGTGGAATATATTGAATCTAGTCTTGTGTGTCGCGTAATTGTAACGCAACAAAAACCTGCAACGGAAAAGAAACGACAAAAACCAAAGCTAAATGAATTCAAAAATTCGAATGTCACTCATTGTCACACATTGAACATTAATAGGTACAACAAGACCGAGACATTAACACCTGCTGATATGGAAAGGTTCGACTTTCTGATGATTGGTACGTATTCCGGAAATCTGAAGGAAATTGTCATGACAAACTACACTACTCATCATAGAGTGATGTTCGCTGTTCCGGCTTTTCATCGGTTCACACTTAAGTACGTTTTAATAGAAGTTCAAAGCTAAATCTTCATTTGAATGGTTCTACGAAGAGATAAATCATATACGACACGTACTTTTTTTCAGGAAAACTTCTTCATTCCCATTCTATTACCCACAGATGATATTCAAAGAAAAAGTTGCTGTGTTGAAGAAGAAATAATTTCTTTTTTAGAGGTGAAGTATGATAATACGTTGTTGTTCTATTTTGCTCCCCTTTCTATTCCATCATTTTGGCGGCTTTAATTTGCTATTGTTGTTTTTCTCCCAAGAGTTTAACTTCTTTTGTCATAGTTATCGCCTTTTGTTGTTCAAGTTACTATTGTCCTCAACTGACTCATCTTGATTGTTTATTTATTCTTTAAACTAGAAGGCTTCCCTCCTAGTGAATGAAGTACGAGCAAACAGGTGTCTCACCTTTAGAGGTACTTGCACATGAAAAAGTATTAGTATTTTCAAATTAGTGTTCAACCTGTGTGCAATTTCAACATGAAATTTGGTACTGAAACTTTGACGAGGGAGTCTGCTTTTTTTTCGTCATTTGATATGTTCAATACCGCACGGTCATTTCTCGGTACTGACTACTACCAGTCGTAATGAACTCATTCTGAGTTTATTAGTAGTCAGTATTAGTATATATGATGTCCGTATTAGCAGGTAGGCATCGCTGAAGATATTATTTCATCCAAATTTAACTTATCTGACACCTTTCGGCAATGTTTTCCTTCTCTTGATGCCTGAAGTAGTGTCAGTGGTAACTCATAGCATGCATCTTATCTATAGCTCTCATATTAAGAAAATTGTTCTAGACTGTATAAGCCTTTTTCTTTCACCTTTAAAGAACTTCGGATATTTTTGAAAGACGCTTCCTTTTTTCAAAATGAATGCCAGTAAATAGAGAAATGAAAATAAAGAAGGTTTCGATTGTACTGCGCTCAAACATTATGCGTATTCAGATTATGTGCGTCCACAACCGCAAAATAAAGTCCTATGAACCGCGCATAGCCACAACTTTTTTGAACCTTTTCTCTCATTTGCTACACGTAGGTCAGCTACGGGCGTGGGAGTTATTTCACCTAACCGTTTTCCTTGTGTATGAGAAGAGAAGCTACATATTGAGTTAGAGAATGATTCCCGGCCGTTTTTTTTCAAACTTCAAACTAAAAATGCTCAAATAAAAAGGGATGGCTTGATAATATGTGTACTTTGATGGATAATTTCTCGCTCGACAGAATAGCGGCATCTTAGATTTATAATTCCAACAATTGTCATTTTTCCTATTAAAATGGTGTGTCAAGTGAACGAAATAGGGCCTTTTTGACACTCTCTACTTTTTGCGTTTAATCGATGTGTTGAAACCATTGATGCTGTTAGCGAGATTTCTGCTCTGTATTAAGAGTAGGAGCTGTGTAGCGCAGTCGGCAAGAGGTTCCGCGGTGGCTACAATCGATAGGAGGTTCGAATCCCCCCTAGTACAAACCAAGTCCTTCATCCCTCGGGTCGATAAATTGGTGCTTGCTTATCCATGCTTGTCTTGGAGGACAAAAAATCTGATTTGACACATCGGGTGAAGTCTGAGTTGAAGTCGAACCATAGGCGTAGGCACATCTCCAGAGGGATTGATCAACGCCTGCACTTTATCATTTACCAGCCTGAACGTCCGGCTAAAGCCGAACTTCAGGCCTTTTTTTGGTGTTCATTCGGCTCGCCTTCACCGATCAATGAGAAATAATAGTAGCGACAATTTTTTTTTGTAAAATTGGAGTTGTTTTCTTCCTATCAACACTTCCTTCAATTTTTTTTTGCCTCAAAATTTAAGCATAGATGAAAGATTTTATGGTTTTTTCTTAGACGAATCAGTTCTATATTTGGAGAACAATCAAACTTGATTATACATCAATTTTTATCTCAAACCTCCACAATTTGGAAACATTCGAAATATGAGTTTTCTCCGTTCTCAACTATTGGCACAGAATGACGTGGTAACATGAAATGACGTGAATATCACTATCGTGGTGATGAAAATGACGTTCTGAGTCAGATCGCGTAAACCGTTGGCTACTACGTGTTGTATTTAAGCAGCCGTTCACACGTGCGTTTCCTTTTTTTTCGAAGAAAGGATGTTAGCAGCGTTAGGGAGACATGCTGGGAAATAGATATGTGAAGGAACCATAGAAATCCATTCTACTGCGTTGGGGCTCCCGCGCACCAATCCGACGTTGTGGAAACTCTATAACTCCCCACTGTATAACTTTCTTGCACTGGCGTACCATTCCGACCCCATGGGACTCGTTTCATCCAATTTTACAGCTATCTGGCTCCGGGGCACGAATTCGACGCCGTAGGACCCGTCTCAGCCAATTTTACCGCGTTTAGGCTCCAGCGCACCAAACCGACGCCTTGGTATCCGTCTCCCTTTCTTTTTCGGATTTCTTGACTGAGACACACACATACACAGACGCACATACGTGACGGAATAAGCCCGTTATTGTACAGCATGATAGTTTGCAAATTTGGGAGTATACGTTTACATAAAAGTTTATTTATCCTCACTAACATATGAGAGAAACTAACTTGCCTTATTAAAGCCAACATAGATGGCTGTATAACTTTGGAAAATGGATAAAAGCCTATCAGGTGCATTGCGATGGTTCGGCGCCTCACCGGTGTAGAGTTTTGCATCCTTGTGGAGTATTTTGGACACACACACACACACACACACCACGCACGCACACACACACACACACGCACGCACGCACGCACGCACACACACACAGCGTTATTATATAGCATGATAGCCTTATCATTATTATCCTATCCTTTATTGGGAGCATCGAACGGACAAGGAAGAACATCAAAAAAATAAGAAAAAGAAAAAACGTAGTGAAAGACACTACGTAGGTATCGAAAAACCTATAGTGAGTGGTGATTGGAATAATACTATTGATTAATTCGTAGTAGTTTGTTCTGAAGAATTGGGAAGAGATAGGAAAGGTTTTTTTTTTTCGAAGTACGATAATTTGTCGACCAGTGTACCTATCTTCTCTCTATCTATCTTATCTATATCTCTATCTATCTATCTATCTCTCTATGTATCTATCTTTGAGGTCAAAATTCTCAATTTTGAAACGCGGAGACAAACGGCAGAAAATATTTGCAAGCATTGCTCCATTCCCACATACAACACAAGACTGAGCTTCAACGATCTTACCTTCTCGATTAAATTTTCAAAACATGGTTTTAATCGTTTGACTTTCCACTTTAGTAAATTGGAAGGACAAGAGTCAAGGAAATTGAAAAAAGATCAAAGCATAAAAGCCTTGTAGAACCTTCGACCGTGAAATTCTCTGTCGAAGGCAATGTAGAATTTCGTGAATGATTTTTACCCTACATGCATTTTCAATTTCGAAAAAAAAAAGTTATTCCTGTGCCCGATTCCTGAAACTACGAGCTATTATAAAAAAATTAATCAACGCGGAAAAATAATGTGCTAAAATCAATTTCGAAGCAGTTAAGGCTGAACTATGCAGTTAGCGACGATAATCCCGAGAGATATCCTTGAGAAAAAAATTAGAAATTACATCAAATGAATAAATATAACCATTTTTTGGTTTGGGACCGACATAAAATCTTCACATATATTCTTAGTCGAGTCATCCAAAACAACAGCAACAAGAACAACAAAAATCAGCAGTGTATCCAAAACAACTTCATCCTAGTATGAAGGAATTAGCGTAATTTTAAACTTGATCTATTGTTCCTTAGAAGCTTGGAACAGCGCGACATATTAACTTACCTGTTTTACAGTTCAAATGTCCAATTCTTCACGAATATACATCATGAATCTTATATACTGATTGTTAAATGTTTCTAACCTCTTGTTTTTCTTAAAATACTGCAATCCTACCGTACGTAACTTTGGTAAGGTCTCCTGTTCTAGTGCGTCATAGACATCTACGAGCTTATTGGATTAACCACGCACATAAGTTGAGAATTCGATAAGAATAGGCCTGGAAGACATGAGATCTTCCAAAAACATGCTCTACTTACAATCGTTTATGGGAATATGTGGTTGGTATGGTTTTAAAATGCAACTTTATTTAAATATCATCGTTGTCGACATCTGAAAGGTGGTTGGTGGTGACACTCCCAAATTTCTAGCTATTGCACAACACATATGTATTTATATATTCATATTGGACCCCAACATGTGGTATTTATAAATAAGTTATATAGTTATAAACAAGTTACTTATAAACAGTATGTTTGATCAGCTGAAAATTCTAAAATGGACGTACACCAAATGCATAGATCTTGTTTACATTTAAAACTGAAAGCAAATAACAAGTATTTTTTCCTCTTAAAAGATAGCACAATAGTTTTTTTGTGTAGCACTTATGGGGATTTCAGAAATGTTTGTAGACATCTCAGCTGGATTATCTAAAATTTAAGGAATCGCTTCTTCTGTACAATCAGCGCTATCGTTCTTCATCTGTGAGCTTTTCTGTGCCCCCTCCGTTGTTTTTCGTGACATAACGGACGGTGAAGCAAGTACATAGAATCGCTAATTCTTCGACAGAAGATGAAAAAGACGCGGATTCGCGTCTTTTTCGTCTTCTGTCGAAGAATTAGCAATTCTACTCGATGCCTTTCTTTTGAATAATCCGCTATATTAAGTGTTGTTTTCAAATCAGAGCTGGGAAACGAGGGTATGTAAAAGTTCTCAGTTTTTTTTTCTTATGTCACGTTAATTGCGACAAAAAAACTCGCGCGAACATGAAAATTTAGCTGGTAGTTTCATTACAATTGCTACCACTACTGTGATGCTTCAGGTCAAAATTATAGTTTAGAAGGTTTTTCTCCCCAACATGGGACGAAGATTTGCTATTTTTGTAATTCTCGTTTCAGTTGGTTGAGTAACATCATCAATTCTATACAACAACGCATCAGAGCGACATCAACTGTGGATGACATCTTAGTATTCACGACACATGGTTTCGTTGCTGGGGCAGTTGAAGTTCTGAAGCTTGTCTTATGTTAAGTTTTTTCTTAAACGACAATACATATGTAAACGATAATTTGCGATAAAACCGTTTGATCTATGCATCTTCTTTTGCTCACATTTACTCACATTTTGCTCACAGTTTAGTAATAGCTAGAAATTTGTGCATCGAAATATTTTTCGAGATTCGCTCTCTGAGAAGAGAAGGAACTCTTCTCATCTTCAATTTTGAAAGGTGGTTCTTGAACGAAATAAAGTTGTGTGCTGGCTTATATGTTTTAGTGACCATGAAACCCCACAGTCGACTTCTCTCTCACAACAAATGAAGAGAAGGTCACTTCCTCTTCTTGGTTTTAAAATGTAGAATTTTTTAAGTAATTAATCACAGTTAATTTCTTAAACATTAAAAATTTAAGTCACCTCCAATTCGGAGAGATTAGGTTTAATATACAATCAAAGCATTGATAATCAGAGAAGAAGGACTTTCGAATTGATCTGAGGGTTTGATTTTTGGTTGTCAGTTACCTATAAAAATTCCATTCAAAAAAGTTAAACTTGCAGAAAGTTATGTAATTTTAGATTTATTGAAAATGACGCGAAGGAACTTTTAGCTATTTCTCAATTCTTTTGTTGTTTGTATCTCAATGAATTACTTTTCCCTGCTCTTCTTCCTTCGTGCTCTACAATTTCTCAACAATTTTGTTCTTAATTTTAAACATGAGTAAAAGCAAAAAGTTACTCTAAGTGTGCAGGAGCAGATCATCTAAGCCATTCTCTCAAGTACAAAGAAGAAAAAACGTTGTTTCTTCCAGTGCAAATTTTAAGTACTACTGCTAGGATTTGTTGACGTTTCAGAAGTGGAAAACTATTGGAAGGACTCCCAGAAGTCAACAGTCAACAAGGAAAACTACTGAAAAAACTGATATTGAGATTCGTAGAAGTCCTGAGAGAAGTAGGCACCAATGCACACTTGACCAGTAGATGTTCAGAAATATCTCGCTAAATTTCAGAAGATTTTCTTATTTCTCTCAGGACCGTATTTCGTCGCTCATGTGCTGTCGGAGAGCTTCGTAGAAACTCCTATAGGAACCGGTTGCTTCCGTTAAGAGCCAAGTAGCGTTTGCAACAGCCGCACTTGCGTTGAACGAAACAAAATTCCAAAACAACCAACGAGAAACTTAACGTTTTGTATTGAATCCAGTTTTTACTAGTATCGCACACAAGTTTGCCCATCTGTTTTTGGCTGCTTAAGTCCCGCCCAGCGCAAGTGCGGCTTTGTAGATTGCACTCAGGCCATCTTGTTGTTCATGGAAACAAACGGTTTTTTACAGTGAGGTTTTTACAAATCAGTCCGCCAGTACGTGAACGAAGATGGACGGTTCTGGAAAACATAAGAAAATCCTTGAATTTAGGCAAGCATTTTTGATCATCGACTGGTTAAGTGTGGAATGCTAACAACTTTTCTAACAATCTTGATATCAACTCTTCCAGTAATTTTCTTTGGTCGACGACTTCTAGAACTCTTTACGATAAATCTTCATTTCTCGAAAAGTTTACAAATTCCGGGAAATTTACTTGAGCAAACAATACATCGGACAGCAGCTTCTTTTCTTCTTTTGCGCCTGAGAAAACGGGTTTGATGATCTGTTCTTGCGTATTTAGGGCAACTTTTGCTGTTTGCTCATGTCTCAAACAAAGAAATTAATGAAGAAAGTGTAGAACATGACAGAAGAGCGGCTAGAGAAGGTAAAAGTAACACAAGGATACAGAAACTAAGAGACCGCTTAACATTTCTCCGCGCTATTTTCAATAAGCCTAGAATTGCATCGTTGTTTTTGTTCTGCAAATTTCGCCTTTTTGAAACAGAATTGCATTTTTTAAATCACCTTCAATCATATCTAGTAAATGTAGCCAAGAGAAAATGAAACAAAAGCTCGATGAGCAAATAATCGCGGAACTTTTGTCCTCTGCTGTGTACGCTTCCTATATTGTTAGGAAATCTTTTGGTTTTTGATGTTTTGGGTCGTTCAGAAGATCGTCGTTAGATATCTCCATAACAGCACTCTTGTGCTCATCTGCTCTTGTACCTCGTCTTATTTGCTACTTCTACAATCGATCTACAAATTTTCTTTAAAAGAAAACTATCTGTGAGCATTGAAAGTAACTTTGTGTTGCTGAAACTTCTTACTTTTTCTGGTATCAAACATTTCGAATGATTTCTAGGTATGGTCCAATACAAATAAACGGTCTAATGTGAATAAGTGTGTTGATTACTATGAGCATAACATTTATTCGTATTTCTCGAGAAAAACATGTTAGCCTCTTGAAATTGGAAACATCCACAAAGAACTGCGAATAATAGAGGAAAATGTAGGCAAAAATCAGTTTTGTACAGTAACTGAGCCTTAATCATTGCGCTCGTCGAAAAAGCTACATCACTTGGACTTTGACTTTGAGTACATGGTGCAGTAGTTTCTCCTTTTCTTTCTGTGCTTGGAGAAAATGATAAGAGAGTGCATTTTGATCCTTTTGTTACGTGTTAGACTTCCCGTTCTTTGCGGTTGAGATCGTTTTTCACAATTCTCCTCCGAGTCTGTGTATACGTTGAAGTATGTACCTGAATGCTACACGTAAATGAGGTGGAGGCCCTACTTCTTCTCTAAAATCAGCCACAATCATGAATAAACATACAGATCGCAGACACCGTATCTATGTATGTAGCTGATTTTTTTTCTCCGGCCCTTTTTCTGTTCTCCATCACTAATGTCAGTTGAGCTCTTTTATGTGTATCAGACCACATCTTTTTCTAGTGCAAATTTAAACTTCCTCATTTTCCCACACTTCATTTAGTAATGTAGACATCTTTGTTCTTCACCCCGTGACTTCAATCCTGCAAATCCTACTTTCTAATCCTCCTAATGTTGTCTCCATAGCGATACGTTGTTCGTGGGGTATCACTGTTGTTGTTCTGTGAAGCTCACGGGTCTAAACCACTAATTCCTCAATTACTTGTGTGGATTTTTCTTTTGTCCGGTATCATGAGCGCTGAGTTGTGTGAGAATTATTGCCAGGATTGAAAAAACTCTCCCTCATGTGACCATTTTCTGTTATGCCTTTTATTGCGATTTCTCACAGCTACTGCTGTACTTTGGTAGATTTCACAACGGAATTGGAAGCATGCACCATAAAATGTACAAACTCATCCGATAACATGTCTGAAGCCACCCACTTCCTGAAAATCAGAGACTAACAGCCAACACTGTTATGGGAGACATCCCCTTTTTGACTTGTGTGTAGGTCTCCGTTGTCCTTCTGGACAACTTAATCAGAACATACTGTTTTCTTGGACAGATCGTCAAGGGTATCCACGATTTTCCTCGGTTCTGCATTTTTCCATGGTTTTATTTCAGTTTTTATTTTTTTTTCTCCTTTCCAACTTTTTCCTGGACTCCCGCAAAGTGAACGTGGCAAGGGGAAGCCACGAAAATGGGGCATTGCTGGAGAGCGACTAGCGAATACAGAAGCCTTACTGTGAGAGAAACGCTCGTCTCCCGGAACAAAAAAGAGGCAAATAATAATGAATGTGTTTGACGCTCACATGATAAGCTCGCTCCTGCAGAGAAATTCTGTAATGCATTCTACAATAGGATCAGCTGCGAACTAGCCCTGAAAATGGATGGCGCTTGAGCGAGAGACCTATACACAACCGTTGCTGGCTTGTGCGTTGTGTTACGCTTTGCCGCAACGAGTAGGAGGGGTGGTGGTTTCTTCGAAGGCTCTGGGCGTAGGCCCAGCTAGAGCTTTCGCCAGTGCAGATCTCGGTGGCAGTAGCAAATATTTAAGTTTGATCCTTGAAGACTGAAGTGGAGAAGGGTTCCACGTGAACAGTAGTTGGATTTGGGTCAGTCGATCCTAAGTACATATATTCTCTCAGCACGTCTAACACAAACAAAGAACACAATATCTCCAGAATTTGAGTTGATGATGAATTTAATTGAGAAGTCCCACTTCTTTGATTAAAAAAAAACTTCTCAATTCATTACTTTACGAGGGAACATTTGCGTGAATGTTTTGCATTTGTGCTTTTCTTTTCTCTTGTTTTTCAAGTCCAGCGAATTAATTTGACCAGTCTTCAGTTTGATCACCTTCTTTCGTGCACCTGTTGAATAATCATTCTGTTTTAATGAGTAAGAAATGTTTAGAATTGTTATCAGTGTTTTATAAGTTCAGATATAATGGTGTCCTTGTTGTACGGACTCACCAAAAGAAGGGTAGACGAGCGGAGGCGTGGGATGAATGGCAGACCACGCCTAGGTCAGCGTCAATCATGTCGACGTGCCTACTAGGTAGATTTGCAGAGTCAGAGGACGTTTCAATCATTTAAGGATAAAGGACAAAGTGTTTGGCGTTAATTAATCCGCCACCATGTTTACTTCAATTCAGAATCGTTCGAGGTTTACGAACGCGAGTCTGGGCTTTACAATGACTTGTGGGTATCAAGTCAGTGTCCTTATCCTCGCAGACAAGTCTGGTACCAATTCATCCACTCTGGAGGGGTGAAGCGCTTGTTGAGCACCCGAGTATTTTCGAACCTCCGATCGATCGTGCAGACAGCGGACTTACCGACTGCGCTACACCCGCCCCTTTTAAACACTATTACAACAGTATATGGACTTCTAACTCGAGTGCTACATGAAGTTGTTAAGGTCTTTATTCCTGGCTAGCATTTCGGATTTAGCTTCCTAAGAGCTTTAAAATGTGGCGTCTAAAGTAGTTTGTCCAAAAAGACTTCCAAATTTAGGTGCCCACAGGAGATTGATTCACAGCGAAGAACTTTTCGAAGTTATGACAACGAACTAACTAACTCACGAACTTCGCATTTCTGCGCGCAGTGCTCAGGAAGAAGTGTCTGCTCCGAAATTCCACAAGTGAACACCGAGGACTAGTCCCACTCAGCTATACAAGAACTCTCCTTTATTTATGACTTCCTCGCGCTAAACGACATCAAGCTCAGTGCAGTTGCGTAATCGCCTGGGCTCCTAGCGGTACGTAACAGTTAGGATCGAGACGGGACCCTCACTTGCACCACTCATCGCTGGAGTTCGCAATGGTCCCACGCAATGGTCAACCTAACAACTTGATTCCCCGCGCCACTTCGAGCGCAGCCGTTTACGCAACTGCACCGTGCTTCATGTCGTTTTGACCCGAACATACCCACATGGTACCGAGAGGAGTTACTCCTTTCCGAAATTGAGGTATGGTTTGCAATTTAGTTTTTAACTATGAGATCCAAACGTAGGCAAACATCTCTTGGTGGTTGTGCAGACAAAGACGTTTGTCTGAATGGACTGTCTCTGTTGTCATTCATTGCTCTGGAAAACTCGAACTCGACGAACAATTAGTCAGAAGTAAAAATTTCAACAAATTCGGATGCAGTTCGAGTGGGAACAACAAACTGATAACAACAGATTGTGCAAACTTTACCGTTCCCTTTTAGGCGTTTGCTGCTGACAGCTCGCATCCCCGCTCCCCTATGCTTCATCATAAGGTGCAGCACAGAGAAGGTCCGAAAACCCCTTTACCTGTGAAATTAATGAATTGCCGCATTATTTGTGGGATGGGATCCAGCATTTCGAGTGGGAACAACAAAATTAGTCCTATAGGATGTAAATCAAAAATTCGAGGGCATCCATACCGAACGTGCCTTCAATCCATCATTTCCAAAACGTCATTCACCAGTTCCCAAGTTTCTTGATAGTCGAAAGTAGTTTTTTTTTGTTCGAAGCTCCTTTTTCCGCTCTTATGGCATCGTTTCACAGCAAAAGAGGTGTTTCTGTTCACAAAATCCAAAAAGACGATGGAATGAATTTCTTTACTATTTATATTTATTTTATTTATAGTATTTTACTCATTATACATTATATTATATACATTATATTTTGTTTTTTTTTTAAATTTATTTCTTATAAATTGAAACAGGGATGGTTTCTTGAACCATTTTTGTCCTCAAAATTTGCAATGATGTTGATAAAAAGTATTTGCTTAGAGCGTAAAATGCGAAAACTATGGACCAACCACTAATGATTGGAAAGAAGAGAAAAGTTAGTCCAACCCGAAGAGTTAGAGAAGAAGAGTTAGTGAACTTTGTTGAACATGGATTACAGAAGGCAGTAAGTTGGCAGAAAAAGTTGACAAAATCATCAGCATTTTCATTTTCGACAGTACACGTGAATTTCACCAGTTGTGGCTTTTTTAGGTGCTGGCAATGAGTGAAACCTAGCTTCTACGTTTTCATCATAGCCAATTTTTTATAAATCCAGAAATGAATTCTACCATTACACGTGGTACTGTCTTAGCGAATGGTTTTTCTCAGGTGATCACGAAATGTGGTCTGAGCCGAGAAGGGTTGCTTAGACTTCTCGAGAATAGCGCACCGAAGCTTTTTTGGTATCGCATGCACATTCCATCCATTTCTCATCGCCGGGCGTTGTGGCATATTTATGGATGAGAGAACTACGACGTTGGGATTCTTCCAACCGCATTAGAAAAAGAAGAAAGTGCTGGAAGCGGGTAAAAAAGAGAAAAATGATCAATGCGATTCTGATAAGTCACCAACATGTGCGACTTCAGTTTAGATTTCTAGAGGTTCATATGTATGCATACGGAGGAGAGAGAGGGAAAGTAATTGTGTTTAGATATATTGTTCATTATTTATTTATT
This sequence comes from Necator americanus, assembly GCF_031761385.1. Lineage (NCBI taxonomy): Eukaryota > Metazoa > Nematoda > Chromadorea > Rhabditida > Ancylostomatidae > Necator > Necator americanus. The sequence goes on from NC_087375.1 coordinate 14,590,792, forward strand.
TGTTATTGGTTATTTATTATATATTTCTATTACTCATATATTTATTTGTTTACATTCACAGATTCACATCAAAATTCCTTCTATTTCTGTTAGTATACAATTAATATGTATACGGAGCTAGCAACAACCACCCTGTTGGATCTCAATCCAGAAACATGGCTTCAAATTGCTATTGATGTTAAATACAGGAATAGAGAAGGGGTTTGGGCGGTGGCAATACGTCCAGCAAGTGTGCCCCAAAAATGTTGCGTTGCAAAATGGATCCCACGCCTATGACCACCAACCCTTCTATGATTGAGTGTTCAAGAGATTTTAGGAGGTACATTTTCTGTACTAGGAGGAGAACAGCTGATTTAAGGGTATTTTTGAGCCTTCGCATCGTGTTTTTCCGCCATCAGAGAGTGAGGAGAATCTTTCTAGCAGTAAAATACAGCAGTCGGCGTTGTCCTCAATTGGTTTGCGAAGTTATTATGTGGAATCAAATTGACTTGAAGGCTAGTGCAACAGCGCGAACGGTTCCTCCGGAAGTGGCGCTTTGTGATCCTTGCCCACCTCTGCAATTGGAGCAATCGAGGGTCCCACCTCAAGTGCAACCGCTCTGCGCTCAACCATGAGTCGTGTTCTTTTTGGTCAAATTTGTGGAATACTTCATTTTGAACGATCTTCAAAGATCACGTAAGTACAAGTTTGTAGTCTTGATTCTGAGGAAATGTACTCAACATATTCATAATTCATAGTTATTTGAAGAAACACCGAAATTTCCATATCAGGTATATTAAAAGCATATTAAAAAGATTTCATCAGGAAATCCTGCACAGGTAGATCTGATTCTGATGCCATTTACAACGTGTTATCAGTTGTTTGAGAAAAGATTTAAAAATTAAAGGAAACAAGAAGAAATTCTTCGATGCTGCTACTATTTCTAATAATGGAAACGAACATATTCCAGACACCCAATAGAATCAAAAGAACACGATTTGCACATTCCTTGTTATTTAGTTCCTGGGTTTATGGATGATTCAGTTTTCCTTTACAGAGTAGAAGATTTTTGACTTACGATTGAAAAAAAAACAGCTACTTTTCCCACATACAGCTAGGAAAACATCATCAAATGAAGACGATTCGGTAGCAGTTTATTTCAAGCAAAAAAAAAAGAATGGAGTTTATTCTAAAGAATGATAGCATATAACTCGGAGTGCAGAAATAAACCCTAATTTTAAGCATCCGTTTCAAAATGGCAGCAATAAATTCTATTTTCAACACCATTCTTTGCTTGCGCCAATAAATCAATTTGCTGTCAAAGTTTGAAGTTGTTTTTTGCTTCAATTATATAACATTGTTCATTATGTCCGTTACAAATTGTTTCGGCTCATCGCCATTTTCGTGTGCTTCTGTGGCCTCTGTTTAATTTTGCTCGATTAGACTCCTATTTTCAATGCGGGATTCGTTATTCTTTTTCAAGTGCTGGTTTTGACCTCAAGATTATTGAATCCTTACATTTTCGGAACACGTGCGAGTTAAACGCAAGATGCAAGATGAGCATTACCACTTCCAAACAAAACGTCTTCGAACGGACTCAACATGCTTAGGTAATTTAGACCACCTTTTCCCTAGAAAACTTCATTGTTCTGAGAAACATAAAAAAAACGCTCTATTATTTATCAGGTGATACCCCATCGATTTCCCATTTGTTCGAGAGCACATTAACCACCGAAGCTGCTAATAACAAGGAGACCATCAACTGTCTGATCGGCACACTTCAACGTTTGAGGGTATTTTTATAATTGTGTCACTCTTACTTAAAGGCATCACCCCACGAATCTGAAGTGGTGCAGATTTCAGGTGGAGTATTCGTATACGGGATGGGAGACTACGGAGAGGGGGGTGATTCCGTCCATTTCTTTCTAGTTGCCGTAAAAAACGGCCCGGAAGATGCTGCGCAGCACAAGAATGGCGCGCTCCAATCGAACCTCTTGTACAAAATGGTGCGCCAAAACGAATGAAGCCGTATCTTCCGGGCCGTTTTTTACGGCAATTAGGAAGAAATGAACGGAATCACCCCCTCTCCGTAGCCTCCCATACCGTATACGAATACTCCACCTGAAATCTGCACCACCTCAGATTCGTGGGGTGATGCCTTTAAGTTTTCAAACCAATGCTGACAAACAAAATTAGAATGGAGCATGAACATCTTTCTGCCAAAAGTATTGATGTTGTCGTGTCGGGGTGGTCCTTTAAGTTAAGGTTAAGGTCCAGGGAGTTGATCAATCCCTTTGTGGATGCATCTACATGTTCGACTCCAATTTAGAATTCGTTTGAGATTTGTGAACGTGCGTACAGCCTTATAATGACTTGTGGGGCGAGTCGGTTTGTTAGTCCAATGTTTTTGTCCTCCCAGACAAGTCTGGATTTATCGATGTCGGTGGGATGTAAACCCTTGTTGTTACGGCTACGGCGGCTTCGAATCCCTGATTCTGCAGTCGCCGCCGAACCTCTTACCAACAGCCGCCCATATGCCTAATATTTATTATAAAAATTGAAAATAGCATGTAACGGTAATAATAGATAATAATGGCTTTATCATATTCAATTCTGCAAATTGGTTTTTTCCATACATTTTATGTATTTTTACATATATCTGTACATATATCTATTTTTTTCTTTTTGAGGCCAAAGAAAAGCCACACTTTCCCCATTCGCTGCAGAGACAAAAGAAAACAAATAGTCGGGACAGGTAGCACTGTCAGATCACTATCTGGTTCAGAGAAAAGACCATAGTCGTGTTAAAGTACATAGTAGTAGCAAAGAATGAGACCCAATTTTCCGAAATGAGGGAGGAAAAAGTGCTGAATGTTAGCATGACGGTGTAGTCTACTAAATAAACCGGGCAATTAAACATAACAAACAAAACAATTAGTGCTACGCTAACTACTGTGGTATATATGTGAAGCATATGAACACATTTTGGTTCTACTATACGAAGTAAGAAAATAAGTGACTCTTTACCCCAGTGTCATTTTGCCCTCAGAAAATAAGATAATTCTCTTCTGTACTTGCTCTCTCATGGTATTCTCCTTCAATTCTTGATCGTCCTTATTCCATATAATATTCCATATAACATTCCATATAATATTCCATATTACATCTCCTACTCAATCCAGTGCTAACCGCACTTCCAATGAATTTCCTTTTTTTCCTGAAAATCCAGAAATATGCGCGAAATTTTTGCTACGACATCAAGAGGAAGCAAACCAAAAGCATCCTGACGTCGGAAATTTCGACTATCGATGAACCTCGTCACGGGAAAATGTTGCATCGATTTTTGACGAACCCGTACGCTATGTTAATAATTAACTTCACGTTTTGGCACATCGCTTTCTTCCGCGCTTGAAATGGGAGATTCGACTCACAGTTTGAGCTATCAGATCTTTCCACAACTATGCAGACAAAACTCTATGCTCAATTTTCGATCACGAACGAATATGCCATGTGTAGATTGGATTGCAGAGGTTTAGTGGTGATCGTTGGGGCGGCTCCACTAGTTGGAGCTTCAAATTGTTCGGTAGTACTTCTACATACGAAACAGAGCTCGTCATCGTCGCTCATTCCATGCTCTGAAGAAGGCGATTTGCCGAAACGTCAGGCAATTAAGTCAACAGTCAGTTCTTTCTGTTCAAAATCATGACAAATGACCAGTGAAGTTATATATCCAGAATGCAACGACGTCCCACTTGTCCTCTTGGAAACATCCAAAGCCGCAAATTGATAACGAAACTTATTACTCGTATCATCTTAGCGACAATGGTCACTTATCGTAACTTCACTGCAACTCAAGTAGTTATGGGTGTGACCCGCTTGTAGTAGCTCTTGCTTGATATGTATTAACATTGCTTCGTCTCCGTACTGTGCGGTCGTCTCTGGCGATAAACATCCAACTAAACCATCTACTGTTCATCGGATCCGCTTCGACCCGATAAATAAAAGGTGGTTCATTAAATGTTTATCGCCACAGACGACTGCACACTACCAAAGAAGGGGAAGCAATAATCATGATCATGATATATAATAACGAGCTGTCTATAGAAGAAGAAGATACCTATAGAAGGGGGTGCGACGAGTCTACCGGCGTCGGATTGGTGCGCCGCCGCCAGATACCTATCGAAGAGGGTGCTACGGGTCCACCGGCGTCGGTGGGCCCGGTCATTGGTGCGCAGTAACTTAGTGTGCATGACGCAAAAGATAAATGGTTGGAGCCGTTTCATAGCCGTGACCACTGGGCGCTTTGCTCTTCACCTTTATGATTCCTCCGCGTGCCCATTTCTTTCTTTGTTTCGCCTCAAGTTTGTAGCATGCCGTTCTCAGAACGTGGAAACACGCATGCAAACAGCTGCTTAAATAGTAGCCAACTGTTTACATGATCTGATATTTACATGATGACCATAATGTACCATAATGTCGTTCACTTCATTCTATGTGAAGCATCATTCAGTGATAACTGTTGGGAGAAACAAGAAGGAAAACTATACTTTGAGTAATGATTCTAAGACGCGTCCATATTTCCTTGGTATCGATGGACTGCTTGAAAATGAAGTTTGAATGTTCTCCAAATGTGGAACTGACGCGTTTACAACGTTTACAAAGAAAACTATGAAACCTCTAGCCTACGCTTCCTTTAAGAAAGAGAAGAAAATGTTGTTAAAAACACAATCCTAATTTCACAGAAAATGTCACTATTATTGATTTATTTTCATTAATCAGTGATAGCGAGCGGAACGAACACCACAGAAAGTCTGAAGTCCGCTTTTAGCCGGACCCTCAGACTGGTATAAAATAAAAATCAAGCAAGAGCTACTACAATCTGGCCCAGTAAAGTGTTATGCATCAACTAACTTCAGTGATTATCACCATTCCTACTGTTGTGGTTATGAGTTCAATTCAAAGAGCAATGAATTTGTGAAAAATCAAAAATTACAGGATGGAGATGAAAACGTTCCCTACATCTCATCTAACATTGATGTGCTAAATACGTTAGGTGAGTTTTTTTAAACGACCATTAAATTGATTGAAATGATATCCTACGTAGAAAGTGAACGTATGAATCTTTGTTCACACCACCTTCTTTTTCTATTTACAATTACAACCAACTATCTCATCAATTTTCTAGTATGGAGTTTTTTTTTGCCATCTCACATGGAGATGGATAACTGAGCCCAAGAACGTAACGCGCTAGGCCCGAATAATCCAAGCGGCGGCAACAGTATTAAGCGCTTCGGGATCTACATGGCGAGAGAGACACCTATTAACATAAGATAGAGCGGTAAGAAGGTGGAACGGAGACAACTATGTTTCTCTATGGTGCTTTCAACAAGATTTTTGGGCTCTTTCTCTCGAAAGATAAGGAAAACACCGAAACATGTCAGGTCAAAATTCGACAAGTTGATAAATTACATACCATGCGAAGGTGCCAATTAGGCATCAGAGTCACGTTGTTTTGTGGGCAGGATACGCAAACCGATAGGTGTATACAGCCGAGTAGCCGGAAGGGGGGGGGGGGGGAGGAACTTCCTTAACTTTGATCACGAAGTCATTTACGCAAGAGCAACTTCGTGTTATCATCTTCTATGAATGGTGTAGCATCATTGGAGTGAGCGACGGCAGCAGCCCGCAACATCAACAACAGATTGGGCGGGGACACCATCAGGTCCGTCAAGCGCTGGTGAGTCCACTTCGCAAGCGGAATCACCGCCTCCGAAGACTAGCCCCGGTCGGGACCACACTGTCGAAGACTCTGCCATTTTCGACGCTGTCAAAGAGGATCTGGAGATCAACACCTGCAGTCTTGCGACGGGACTCGGGTGTCGCCAATCAACAGTCGTCAGTCGCTTCCAGGCCCTCGGCTACAGAAAAGTGCTGGCTCGATGGATCCCTCACATCTTGACGGATGGCATCTGGTTTACCCGGGTGTCAATCTGTCAATCTCTCCTTCTTCGCCCGCATGTAAAGTAGTTTCTCGAGTATCTTACTACTGGAGATCAGAGTTGGGTCTTCTACTACTCTAACGCGCACCTTGCCGTGTGACTCTCTCGAGGAGAAGACCCGCCGATGCAATCCAAATCGCACTTCCATCCCAAGAAGTTTTTCCTTTGTTGTTTCTCTGATTCGAGGGGAATGGTGTTTTATGAGCTGCTGCAACAAGGCCACACCATCACCAGTTCCATATACGTTAGTCAGCTCGCTGTTCGAAAAAAACGGCCGAGAATTCGATGTTCCTTCACCGCGATAACGCTAGGCCCCATGTTGCTAAGGAGACCCATGAAAAACTGGAGGAGTTAGGCTGGGACACGGTGCCCCATTCCTCCTATTTTCCCTTCCTTGCCCCTTCAGATTTTCACTTATTCCGGCGTCTCAAGGCTTTCCCAGCCAAGAAAATCTTCGCCAAGTTTGAAGAAGCCGAACGGGTAGTCAACGACTTCTTCGACTCCCAGTCTCCCCAGTTCTGGGAGAAATGGATCGCTGATCTGCCCATTATGTGGGACACTGTTGTAATCAATAATGGTGATTGTATTATTGATTAATTCCTGTTGTAAACTGAGTAAAAAATAAAGCAAAAAAAAAAAGACAAATGACAAGACTTCCTGTCCAGCCTAATAAACTGAAGAAATCATTAGAAATAAAACTTACATGATAAGCGCGAGAAGATTTTGAGCGACGTTGAAATCAAAATCAGTCAAAACTGTTTTGCATATAGCAAAAGGTTGCCAGTGTGTGTAGCCTGCACACCATAGAATATATATGACGCCTAGTTGGTACTCTGATGAGGTTTGCAGTTTTTAATGTTCCCCATAATTATCGTAGAGAATATGGCGTTGTCAGATTCACTCATACTCCCCTTTGCTGGCTTATTCACCTTTTCTAGAAAGGTAGCAGTGTTCCTGAACTTCGATGAACAATATCAGTTTTCTCAAGCCGTCAACCACAAATAACGAATTTTCGTGTTCCATAGGTTTCTTCGACCAGCAAGCTAAGATAAGTTACAGCCTTGAAACACGTTCAGCCCGGGGGCGGTTGTTAGATACCCGCTGCCCATTATCTGCAGCCGAATATGTACCTGCAGAAGAGACTGTCGGTCGTGCAGAGCAGGTATATATATCTTGAGCTTACTGTGATCTCTAAGCCCCGCCCATCCAAAACTATGTCACTGAGGTCATGTGCCGTGTTTGTATTGCAATAACCCGATAGAGTTGACTTCTAGGAATATTCAAAGAACATAAAGGCAACAACGTAGCAACCTAGAAAGTGAAAAGAAACGTAGAAAATGAAAATGCTAAAAATGAAGCAAAAACGTAGAAGATTTGCACAAGAGCAAAACAACACCAGAAAACATAAGTGAAGCTGAAAGCGTTCCAAAATAAAAGTTAAAAGGTGTAAAGATGAGAATCTGGTCGTTGGAAGACGTAGATTTGTGACTGAAAGAACTATATAGAAGATACAGATAAATTTGTATTTATACAGTGTATTTAATGTACGTAAGATACTGCAAAAGTTTGTAAAAGTTTCGATTTCTTTGTTTCACACAAATAAAACCCTTATTTTCTATTATTGGGATTTCGTGCGCAATCGTTCGATGTACCTGTTTATATAAGCGATTGATACTCCGTACAAAGAGTACAGAATACCAGAGACGGCGTGCCCCTGCAATATTTGTTTCGCACCTCGTTAGACGAAGAGGGCCAAAGATGGACGATGTGATGGGCGGAGCATAAGGCAAACGCAGCGCAATGCTCTGCTCCGTTATTAACTGTGCAGTTAGCTATCGCCGTCGCCACTCGTTTTCCCTTAGGGACAGGTTGTCGCAGAGGTTGCGGGTACCTAACAGTACGCACCCGTTTAGCCCTACCGATGCACTGTGCATACAACAAAGGTTATTTGTTGTTGTTTTTTATTGCTGCTTTTATATCTGAAATAATATCGTATTTGTAGAAGTTCTCAAAACGAGAAGTCCACTTTATTTTACTGCATGAGTTCAAAGTTGTCATAACGCTACGGAAGCAACGTGAAATATCATCAAGGCTAGCGTGATGATACAGCTTTTTAGCGTACTACGCGTAGATGGTTTGGAAAATTCCCCAACAGCGATTTCGATCTTGAAGGTGAGTAAAGTCGCGATCGACCCTTACAAATTGGCAGTAACTAACACAAGGCAGTGTTTGAAGATGAAACGAGTAAAACCACGCGGGAATTTGCTGAATAGCTCAACGTTAATCATCTCAAGGGGATTGGAAAAGTAAATAAGGGACGAGAGGGGATTCCGCACGAAATTAACGGCAATAAAAAGGATCATCGTGTTGACTTCTCTCACCTTCAATGCAAAAAATAACCCATTTATCCACCGGATTATCAGTAACGATCAAAATTGATTTTATAACAGGCGACGTTCGGCAGAGTGGTTGGACCACGATCTTCCATAGCTTTTTGAATTCGAAAAAAAAACTAAAAGAAAAGCACTACAGCAGATAAATATTGCCGGGAAATTGATGGAATGAAACGGAAACTGCACCGCGTATGCCCGGCATCGGCCCGCAGGAAGTGTCCAGTACGACAACGCTCGGCCGCACGTCGTACAACCTGCGCTCCAAAAACCAGATGAATTTGGATATAAAGCTCTGCCACATGCGCCGTACTCACCAGACCTATCTCTGAGAGATTATCACCTTTGAAGTACCTCGATAACTACTTGCACCAGAAGTCCTTCACCAACCAGGACGATACTGCAAATGCCTTCAGCGACTTCGACGTCTCTAATGCGCCGGAATTCTACGCTACCGGAATATATATTCACGTTTCTCGTCGACAAAAGTGTGCTTATTGTAGTGGTGATTGCACTGACTAATAACGTTGGTACCGGAACGGGTTTTATTATTTGGAAGTTGCTGTTTGAAAACGGCCACTGCCATCAACCATATCAATGTGTCTCAGAAATCTGGAGTGACATGTGCATTTGTAAACGTCGAAAATTCACTTTCCATTGCCTTTGCATATCGAAGCTTGCAAGCTCCGGTACCCATGGGTCGAATCTATCTAAAAAACATTTTCGGATGGACATAGGAACACTGGCTGGCAACAAAAGAAGTAAGCAATCTAGCGATGTTTAGCTGCTTTTCTCCGCTGTTTTCTGCAGCACCACGTTCCTAAGTTTACTGCTAACAGACGACTACACAAAGCATGCGATCTTCCCGGACTAAAGGATATCAAACAAAATCAGTTGCGAATTGCATCAAAGACTAGGCAAGATAGTTTATTATCATTGCTGTTGAAATGCTATTTGTTCTAATCCTAAATATTTGCAATAGGTTTTCTGTAGGTTAGTAGATCGGAGCAGTAGAGTGTCAAAAACGTGTCTGACGCTTGGGATGTGCCCCAACATTCACTTCAATTCATAATCGTTCGAGGTTCACGAACGTGTAACTGGCCTATACAATGACTTGCGGGGGCTAGCCGATGTGTCAATTCAATTTATCCTTCCAGACAAGACTGGTACCAATTTATCGACCCGGAGGGATGAAAGGCTTGGTGAGCACTAGGGCTGTTCCGAACCTCCGATCGTGCAGGAAGTGGAACCTCTAGCCGCCACACTACACCTACCCATCGGGGCAGTATTAGATTTTATTCATCGATCACTACGACACCTGATAATGTTAGCCGAGACCATCATGAAGAAGTCTTCGAAAGTATCTGAATCCAATCTCGCGTTTCTCTCGCTTTCCGATAATATGAACTCTATTTTGGATTTAGGCCCCAATTCCTCACGTGCTCAGCTGATAAGCTCAAGTGGTACGCAAAATCGACTGACAACCTGTAATATGCGCGTGAACCATCTCTGACATAGGCCAAATCGGGGATAACAAGAATCGGATTGAGCAAATACAGCTAGCTTCACCGTACATCTGATTCCTTTTCCGGCAGTGCTTTTCAAGTGCGACTTGGGACCTGCGTGGGGAGTCTGAGCACTCTGTTCGCGGAGAGATCAGGGTACAAATGAGTGAAATAGAAAGATTTATTGTAGTGATTTCACGTGAATTGTACATGGCAATAACGAAACTTCATTTGGAAGACGGTATTTTGTGCCGCCCTTCGTCTCACAAAGAGTTCACAAAACACTACTGCCGATTATGTAGAGTTTGGGTTGAGGTAACAAAAGCTGCAGAACTTGGAAAAAAAACAATCATCGCTTGACAGAAGAACTCATCAATCTTTCTAGCTGTTTTGTTGTTTACGTTCTTATAAAAGTTTATGAACTCTCCCAAGAGGCTCCAAGAAAATCTAAAAATCTCCAGTGTTCGACCCATAATGAGTAGAAAAACTGACAAAATACATTGCTTTGATTGCTTAATGTCACCAATGACCCATTACACGTTCTTGCCTCCGCGAGTATTTCCTATACTAGCATGCTTCCTGAGTATCTTCGAAAAACGAACTTTAAGAGCCAATGTCCCATGAGATCAAGCATCACAGGTCACCTCTCCATATATTAATGTCCAAGGTAGTGCTGTTATGCAAGCCGCATTTCAGCTCCTCAGAGAAAATTAAAGGCTCTTTCACCTTTTTTGGGCTCACCAATGCTGTCCATTGTGTCTACGTCAAGAGTAGGACATTTCGCTACAGATCAAAGACCTTTCAGAAACCTGTACTATCGACATGATGACTGTTGTATTGTGTTCAATGTATTATATTGTATTATATTGTATTCGAGTCAAAATGGGCACCTGTTTCAAAACACTCAAAAACAGTTATCACGCGCATAATTCACATACAAAAAGCCAAAAACGAATCGAGCCAGTTCTCCGAATTTTCGTTCATCTCTAGTGGGGATGCGTGTAGAGAGAACCCCGGCGGATTTTTGATTTTTTGTTCCGTTTTTAACAAAACTTTGAAGCTATTAGACACATCCTTCTCTCATATTTCACATGATTTTTCTTGCTTCTATTCCGGTTACAAGTTCGCCTCACGTCACAAAACTCCACTGGATGTGTCCGATTCTCCAAAACAATCTAGTAGCTCTTGATTTACATCCTGGCCGCAGCAGCGTATGCGCAGCGCACCGTCGCCAATTGCTCTGACGTGGCATGCTCGATCATGCTTTTTTGTAGCCCAACTTATTTCCTGACGGAGGGACCTTCCGTCGTTCATCATCATGTTCAATTCCCGACCTTTCGTACCTCCGACCTCCCGGAACTTACAGGAAGAAAAAAGGTTCATTTCATAAGATTTCTAAACTTATTGAAGGTAAGATCTAGACAAAACTGGCTCCTGTTCTCTTATTAAAATGCCACACAAAATGGATTATACTTTTAACTACATTGTTCTTTATTTTGTTCGGTAATTTCGACAACTCACTCCACTCTTCTTTACGTCTTTCTTTGTAACTGCGTAGGTCTTCGCTTCACTATGACCAGAAGAACGCCTATGAGGGTTCTCTGCGTCTCCATGAAGGACTGAAGCGTAACCTCGTCGAGGTATGTTCGCGTATCCCAAGGCATATCTAATGGACAACTAATGTTTCGGAGGGACTCGCGAAGAATCCGCTGAGACACTTTTCACTGTTCCCTAGCTGTGAGTGGTTAAGCTACTAATAAATAATAATAACTGCGAAAAGTTCAAGACTGCTGCAAGCGCCATCTGATGCCTGAGCGGCCCAATTCGACATGTGCGGCCCAACATAACGCTTAAAGGACAACATCGACTAAACGCATTACCCCACGAATCTGGTGTGATATGGATTTCCGGCTGCTAAATACTATATGGAGCCGTAATTTGCAGAAACGGATGGGATAACGCTCATTTCTTTCTGATTGCCGTAAAAAAACGAAGACGCGGCGTGGGCACAAGGGTGGCACGCTTCCATAGAACTCGTCGTGGAAAACAACGTCCCCGAACGCTCGATGCTCTATCCACTTTTAGCGCCGCATCTTCCGGGCCGTTTTTACGATAGTTAGGGAGGAATGAGCGTTATCCCACCCGTTTCTGCAACCTACGACACCGTGCAGTCTTTAGCCATCGGAAATCCATACCACCCCAGATTGGTGGGGTTATGCATTTACGTGGCTCACCGAAACGCGAAGTTCTCGAATGGGTAGACTTTTATAAAATTAGTTTCTGCCTACCTTTGATTTGAGACGATATGAGCAGTATTTGAGCACAGGTGTGGAAGTATAACCAAGATGACGTGGGATTTGTGGAGTTATCGCTACGAGTCTACTCCGAAGACAAATCTACTATCGCAAATGGTTAACTTTTAACTGCTCAGCATGTCCATTCAGTGGGAGCGGAGGTTGCATCACCTCAGGTGTACTTTACCTTATCAGCATGTGGGAGCAACACATCGTAGGAAGCGGGTGTCCACTTTATATTTGTGTTAAAGGGAACCTACCAATGGCATTGTGAGGTCGAGATGTCCTACTTCTCTTAGAGCTTATCCAACATAAGACGACAATCCACCTAGCACAGCTGCCTTGACCATGTCGCATGAACCCAACATCCCAGATCGCAGGACGTTGGAGACGTTTTATATAACAGTCAACACACCAAAAGTGACCAGAAAGGAAGAGTACATCTCCGCCAATGAGCTATCTTTGTACGCGTAATACCACCTTTGTGGTTCTTTATCCATGTGGTTAGATGTGCGTAACACCCTCCTGCTACTACTGGAATTATTATATAGTCGGATCAAAACGAAATGAAGCCCAGACAGTTTCGTAAGCGGCTGCGCTCGAAGCGGTGCTGTGGAGACAGCGGTTGGAATCGAGGAACCATAGCGAACTGCAGAGATTGGTGGCAATAGAGAGGATCTTTGCACAATCCCAACCGCTACGCTTCACCGCGCAGCTTCGAGCGCTGCCACTTACGCAACTGTCCGTGCTTCACGCCGTTTTGACGCAACTATATATTATGGCACGGCGGTCCGTTAACATCACGGCCACACAACTATCAAATCACTTTGTTACGCCGTTATGTTAATCCTCTGGCCCGATTCCTTGTATACATTCTTGTTAAATAGTGAGTTGCGTTGTGATAGCCATTTAAAGGTATCACCTCACGAATCTGGGAAGGTGGGGGTTTCAGATGGGTTATGCTTATATGAGGTCGTAGATTATGGGGAGGAAGGTGATTCCGTCCATTTCTTCCTAATTGCCGTAAAACAACTGCCCGGAAGATGCGGCTTCGGACGCTCCGGGGCGCTATTGTCTACAACGTGCTCGATTGGAGCGCGCCAGCCTTGTGCACACGTTCCTTACGGCAATTAGAAAGAAATGAACGGATTCACCCTTCTCCCCATAATCTACGCCTCGTATAGAAACCCGTACCATACCAGATTCGTGAGGTGATGCCTGTAAGGCTATGAGGGACCGACGTTTTAGACATACCGCACACACCAAGAACGGCACTCAGTAATGGTTGTGTGACATCAGTCAGCTATCAAAAATTGTTGACAAAAACTAGCTTCTATACTTGAAGAGTTTGAAAACATTTCTTTTAGCAACTACTGCTCATTGCTGTACGAGCACGTCATTAGCTCGAGAAAATGCTAATCAACTTGTTGCGACGTCGGCAGCAAATATTTCAAATCCACATTCCATGGAGTCCAGAGTAAGAATGTCCCTGTCTTCCTGAAATTTCAAATTCAAATTCCTCATATTTCTTAATGATAAAGGAAGAAAACCAGTGCCTTCCATTTTAGGTCCCGGCACTTCAAACTGTCCCATGCATTTTCCCCCAACAAAAATCGATAAGTTTTCCCGGAGTGGAGATCTTCAATCACCTCGTTCATAGATTTACAAAGAAAAACGTTTGCATTGTTTAGGATATACAGGCATGGGACAGTACCAGCCTCCAAGGGTTCACATTCAATCAACAAGTGCAACAGCGACAGATGCAGCAACCATTCAGTTGTGCAACTTACTATTTTTCGTGAGACTAATTCTATCTTCTCATCTCTTATGGACTTTGCAGCATTTTCTCAAATCTGCTACGATCCGAACAAAACTAATCTCTTGAATGCAAGGACTCGTGTGCTCAACCATGCACCGGTCGGTGTCACACGACATTTCATATCACTGCAGAGAAGACTTTGTTCATAAACTTCTCCCTTCAGGACTACTCTTCATCTACTAGCAAGAATCTAACTTCTCAACTTATAACAACCGGCGCAGATTCATGTTATCATGGCCTTAAACTAGATGAAGTCCACCGAAAACAACACGTTATGAGCTAATGTTTAGTATTTTTTGAAGAATGTCGACAAACTACCGTGATCTAGATTATGGGTAAAACGAAGTCAACACATGGAAATCAAACGGACAGTTCTTTAGTCGCGAATTATTTGACGATGTTCAACAGCCAACCCGTGGGTCGAGCTTCCAAATAGTTGATTTGTTCGGATATAATGAATGAATTTCAGCAATGCGCAGGAGTTCCAGTCACTTCTGCTGTGAATGGTGTCCCTTCGTCACAGATGCTTGCAGTACGACCACTTCCGAGGCAACGAAAGGTTTATTGTATACTTCGGTTAAGGTGTAAGTCTCAAGTAAGAAAAGCGTACGGCTGAAAATTGGCTCATTCTTCCCATTTTCGGCGCTTCCAAGTTTAAAAAAGTCGGGCGAGCTGCTGGCAATCTATGCGAGAGGCGTTTTTTTACCCAATGATGGGGATTTTACCCCACCTTTTTTTGCTTCAAAATGCTCTTTGTACATTTACCCACTTACGAAGGAGAATATATGCGTAAGACTACATAAATGCACAGACAGTTCATGTCGGAATGAAGGGGAAACAACTTTTCGATCCGATGTCAGGAGACGTGTTGATCAGTCCTATACTGGATAATCTGGGTTCAGTGGGAATGCAAAATTTGGCTCGTGATATTTATTATAGGAACTGCGTTGTACAAGATAAAGATTAAAGTACTTGCGAGGCGAGCTGATTTGTCAAGGCAGTGTTTTTATCTTCCCAGACAAGTCTGTTACCAATTCATCGACTCCAGGTGATGAAAGGTTTGGAAAACGACATGAGCCACGTACGCAATTGCGTACGCGGCTTCTCTCGAGGCGCTTCGGTGGAGCGTAGAGGCTACGAGCGTGGTGAAACCTTTGCTGGGGCCACCTATCGCTGCAGTTTGCGACGGTCACAACTATGTAGGTTCCAACTGCTGCTTCCACGATGCCGTTTCGAGCGAGTACGCAGAGGCACCCAGCTACACTCGTGATTCATGTCGTTTTGATCCGACTATATGTCGACTGGGACCGAAATATTGTTTGGGGAGCTTGAACTAATGGCGTTATGAGAAGTGTAGGTGTAGCTTATGTCACCTTCCAGTGACCTATAGAATACAATGGAAGCTCAGAGCTACACTTGGCAGCTACAGAAGAGGCGACGGACTTTAATGTTTTGAAAAAGAAGATTTAAGGGCCAGAAGGAACCTCTATGACAAAAGGATTTAGAGCTTCTACCCCGCACCGAATTCGTAATCTATAATCATTTATTCGTATATTTATTTTCTACTTAAAACCGCAAAAATGTACACTTGGAAACAACACTAACTATTGATACTATTTTAACTCGGACGCCACGTAACAGTCCTAACAGAAAAACTTACTACAAGTTTTTAACTTGTTTGTTTTGGTGGCTCTTGGTAGATAATAATGATAAAGAGCAAATCCACTTCTATTGGGGGAGTAAACACAAAACTTGAAGGAACACTGCAATGCTGCACAAAAACTCCATTAAAGACAGCATACCACAAACCTGACGTAGTGAGGGAAACCGCCGGAAAAGCTATAGATGATGGGGTTGTAGATTGAGGGATCAGGGTGGTTCACTCCGTAATCGTCATAAAAAAAAACCCGGCGTAAAAGCATCCGTTTTCCACTATCATTCCAGTGGCAACGCGCCACCTTTGTACACGCGCCGCACCCGGCTGCGCAGCCGTCTAAACCGATGGATTCTCGCGACCGCCTATTCAATTGAAACCAACGAATAGGTTGCTGAGGGGACCAGAACGTATACACAGAGGAGCGTCCTAACGTTCCACGTAGGAACTAAAGCGTTTCCCACGCCGTTTTTAAGCACAATTAGGGAGGGGTGAGCGGAACCACCCCTGATCGCGCACTCTACAAACCCATATCTAGCTTTCCGCACCTTTAAGATAATGTAACAATGCATCTCTTAGCGTCAGTTTCTCAGCGCATAGCTCAAGTATGTAATCTGAGCGGATCAAGATTGCGCGAGAAAACAACTTAAAGACATCACTCCACGGACCTGGAGTGGTACGGATTTCTGGTGGAGTATTCGTATACGGCGTCGTAGATTATAAGGAGAGGGGAGGATTATGAGGAGGAGGGTGTTAATTTCTTCCTAATTGCCGTGGAAAACGGCCCGAAAGATACGCAGATTTTCTACAAGGAGTTCAACTGGAGTGCGCCAGCGTTGTGCACGCGCCGCATCTTCCGAGGCGTTTTTTTACGGCAATTAGTAAGAAATGAACGGAATCACCCACCTCTCCATAATCTACGATCCCGTATACGAATACTCCACCTGAAAACCGTATCACCTCAGATTCGTGGCGTGATGCCTTTAACAACGAAGCTTTTAATTGCATCTGTAATGTGGCAACCACACAATGTTCCGCTGCTAAAAGCTACACGAAGGAGGGTTTGTTTCCGGGAATGCTACTGGGGAAAACTGGTTGATCTCTTCCCTTCCTTCAAACACAACAATCACAGCAGGCTCTGACCTGGAGAGCTCTCATTGGTGGAGACAGGTTAGGTCTGGGATTCCGCATCCTTTATCGTATGAAACAAACAATTCGACGAACACATTTGCAGTACAGTTCTGACAGTTTCTGAAAATTTGTTCAAAGATATTTTTCAACTACATGGGAATTCTATGTTCTCAGAAAAAAATGAATGTTTCAGATTGCAGAAAGATTTTTGTATCGATACAGAAGGTAGGTACATTATCTATAACGATGTTTGAACGATTCAACAACTTGCTTTTGCTGAGATTCAACTCTTTTTGCTAGTTCCTGAAACAAAATGGAATAAGATCACCTTGTTTATTCACGCTGACGTAACCTGTGTGAAAAATTGCTCTTTAGGATACTTTCACCAGTACTTCATTCTCTGCAATTTTATTTAAACCTATGGCCGTAAAGTGCTGTCTCGTAAGTGAAACTGATAACTTTATTTCCCGGAAACGTGCTGCTTCTTTCGTATTTTCGCTGTGATATTTACTTATTATTCTATAGACTTGTACTATTGTACACATTTTTATTTTATATTTTGTACTTTATCTTATTTATTTGTTTACTTTATTTAAACGACGTCTCGAAAACTACGCAATATCTGCTACTCGAGAGAACAATACATCGAAGATATCCCCGGACGCTGGCTTCTACGTTGTAATTCATCATTGGAGTTTTTGTTTGGCAAAATGCTGAAACGGCCTTTATACGCAATTAGACTGGAAATGATTATATTCTAGAAGTTTCTTGCATAGAAGTAAATCAATTTACAAATGAATTGAAATGAAACATCTCAAGAAAATAATGGACTTCATGTGCTCAGCTTGGGAACTGAATAAAATGTAGAGAAATGAAAATTGACATAAATCTAACGAATAACAGAATCGTGAGAACTATTCTTGTACAGAAAAAAAGACCCACAACAACGCATCAATATTTAAGAAAGAAAAACTTTGTAGCAGCCTCATCTCCATGGTTCGACTTCGACAATGTGGTTCAGCAAGGTGCAGCTACTAAATAACCAGCATCTGGAGCCGGTCTACGAAGAGGTTTGCAATTAACGCGTATGATTAACACATTGAGACAGTCCTATTCGAAGAAGGCAGTGTTTCACTATTGCTTACATTCCTTTAGGGAACTCTGAGATGTTTAGATGTTTAGAGGATGAACTGGTTGGCGCTGATCATTCCCATTGGGTTGTTTTCCGTCGATTCAGAGTCCTAATACTTATGAATGCGTATGTCGTTTAAGCGATATCGTGGGGAGGCCAACAGTGTTTTATCTTATCAGAAAAGTCTGGTAGCAATTTATGGACGTCGGGTGGGGAGGGGAGGGGGTGAAAGGTCTGGCTGGTCATGAGCTCTTTCAAGACGGTGACCTTCCAGACACTATAGGAACCTCTTGTCACTGCACCCGCTTTTATGGAATTTCTCCGAAGTTTAAAGGTGGTAATGTGTTAGAAATCTGCACAAGTTTGTGTGAAAGTAATGACGACAATATCATTCCCATGATGTCGCAGAAGATCGAAAAAAAAAACGATTTCCATTGGTGGCTATTCACTATTCATCAGTTGCAAGAGTAACAATACGGCACATGCACCCGTCTTACCTGTTGGAGGTTCCGCATTCTACTGACGGTGTGGGAATAAGGCCTTTTATTGCAATAGTCAATTTGTTCCGTTTCGTGAAGCTAGAGAAATCCACTTTTTTTTCCTAAACTTCGTGTTTCTCTTATAGGTTAGTTTTTTATCGCACGTTCTGTCCACTTCAGTGAGTACTAGTTGTTCATAGCTATGCTGCGATAAGAATGAGATCATCCGGAGAGATTGTGATACAACTACCGGCCATCAACTTCCACTTCCACGTTATCTTTTTCCGACGTTTGCGTAGCGCTCTACGGTTGGGTACGGTTGTAGCATCCTGTCACTCCTCTTCACGCCAATGATGGCTTCACTGAAAAATGGTAAAGTCTTCTTCGTAGAGTGCACTGAGTAGCGTCGCCTTGATTGTACAAGGTTTCGGTTTCGCCTCCGTGAGTCTAAGGCGTTGTTAAAATCGATGGAAGTGAGATACGGCAAAATCTTGTACTCTAGAGATAATTCATTAGGTTTCGAAATAATGTTTATGCCGTTCAGAATTTTTCTTCGATATCATGCGTGCTCTAGCTTTCCCCTCCTTCTGCTGCACCAGGCGTGGTCTGGAGACACGGAGACGCTTTCCTACAGTGACGAGCGAGAAAACTTATGGGTAAATTGCTCAATTCTAGACACACCGAAGTTAGGTGAGCGCAAAAGTGGCCCTCCCAACTCACGGATGGGCACCGCGTCTTCCTGAACTACAGATATTTTGTTAGGAGCAAATGGTCTACCGGATGCAGGCTCGTGAAAGAACCGATGAGCAGTAGAAACCAAAACGTATCCGCTTCATAAAGATGCATTGGCACACGCAGATGGTGTGAGTCAAGCCAACAGAGACGTGAAGTCACTTCTTCGAATCATTTCTGGTCCGCATTTAGCCTCCTATCCATTGTATGAGTCGAGCAACGCAGCATTGCGACTGTCCAACCGCTTGAGACCTCTCTAGCCAGCGATATCTTAGTCCTTAATCCTTAAAATTGTCCTTAAAATTGCGGATTAATAAAATTAGGAGACCTCCATCATGCTATTCATAACCAAGCGTACTAGTACACTAATAAATCACGATAGGTGTACAACTTAATTGTTATTTTCCTCTACGCAGATTCGGACTCATTTATCGTTTAAATATTCTGTAGTCAGTGCTGTAATCTATGATTTCTTAGGATGCAAAAGAACAAGACACTGTCATCGTAGACTGCTCGGACCGAGAGTGCAACGAATGGTCAATCTACAGCGTCCCTCTACCAACCCAACTACATGTCAGATGTCATTGTTTCCAAAACAAACCCTGATCTTGAAAAACACATTACTCTTACTCAGTAAACAGTTCGTAGTAAAATTAATTGGAAGGAGTGCCCGAAAGCGCATGTGTTAGCCAACCATATCATATAAGGATGTGGTATAAGCATATATCATATATGGCTCAATGATTAATGTGAATACAAGTTGTGATCTCATTTATGTTGCAACCACAAATGAAATAAATGTTTCATATCTTCGTCTTATAGATCTTGATTAACTGCATTTTTCTGGACTAAGAGTGAGAGAATAAAAAAAATGACGAGAAGGTGGAGTCTTGTACGTTATAGCAACAAACATCACCATATGAACCATGGTTCAAAGAAAAGAAATGGGAAATAGAACCTAACCATCTTTCAAAACCTACCATACAAAAACCACAAACACATATGAACATAAACTCTTCATACCGGTTCTTAAAGAAACAACACAAAACAAAGAAGCTGAGCAGTTAGAAAATCAATCGTAGCAAGAAAGCAATCATAGCAAAAATCAGGATTTTTTCGGCAAGGATTGTACGAAACTCTCATCAGCCATTTCCGCCCTAACAACATCTAATCCTCCAAGAAGTTCCCCATTCAGATAAAGTTGTGGATATGTCGGCCAATTGGAGAGCTTCTGGAAAGGAGAAATTCAAAAATTACTAAACCAACATGCAACACGATTGTATTAGCTGAGCCTGCTCTTTTGTAGGATACGTAAACACTAGTGGATTTATTACCTCAGATGTGAAACAATCTTGAAATAAGAAATCTGTCACAGGTTCCCATATATGGCGGCGCGATGGCTGCGCGTTCTCAATAATTGGCGGCAACTTATGCCTAATACGTACCAGATCAGCTCTTTAACTCGTCCAAATTAAGAAAATCATCTTTTTGATTTCTTCATCGGAATTTCAAGAAAAAAATCTTGCCGTTCACATGCTCATAGATTAGAACCGAGCGCGAAGTATCAACCCCAAAACAAGGACCTACTTTTAGCCCTTGCCGCACTTCTTCGTCCCTCAGAATATCAAAAGTCCCGTAGTCCGCCTTCACTCCATTGAGTAACTCAATCATCTGACGAGAGAATCCTGAAAAAATAGTCAGGTTTCCCGCAATCTATTATGAGATACCGAAAAGTTAGAGGCACCCACCGCATTGAGGTTGTTGACGATCACCTTTCATGAAAAGCATAAGTTTGTGTGAGTTTATCAGTGACTTTAGACGTGAGGTCAAGTCATTGAGCTAAAAATATCGTCAAAGAGCTAGGATGAAGCATTACGATGGTGTAATTTGTCAAGAACCTGTTTCTTTGGGAGTTTGGCAACGAAGTCGCTATCTTTCATCTCTTCCCGAAAGACATCTAGGCCTCCGATCAGTTCACCGTCCAAGTATAACTGCGGAAAAGTTGGCCAGTTGGAGTACGTCTACAACAAATGCTACAGTTGGTTACGGATGCGACAATCGAATTAGAAATCCCAAATCTACTTTGATTTTGAGGGCAGAGAACAACATTGTTTACCTTGAGGCCCTGTCTGACGTCCTCGTCAGACAGGATATCGAAAGATCCAAAATCCGCGTTGATGTCTTTGAGCAACGAGATCATTTGATTTGAGAAGCCTTAATGAAAGATATTCATGCGGTAAGGCAATCCTACCAACCTGCACCTGATCTCAGGTCACCAACCGTTCGCGACGACGGTTTGTAGAATCGATTTAATAATTTGCAAGACGATAATTCAAGTACTTGACTTACTTGACTCAACGGCAGTATCACTAAAGTGACCATGTCCTGAGAAATCTCTGGAGTTAAAATACAAAGTTCGTAGTGTAGATTAGCCCTCGCAAGACTGTACATTAGTCATTATATTCTTACTTAAAGGCATCGCCCCACGAATCTGAGGGGGTGCAGATTTCAGGTGAGGTATTCGTATACGGGATGGGAGACTACGGAGAGGGGGGTGATTCTGTCCATTTCTTCCTAATTGCCGTAAAAAACGGCCCGGATGGTACGGCTTCATTCGTTTTGGCGCACCATTTTGTACAAGAGGTTCGATTGGAGCGCGCCAGTCTTGTGCGGCGCCGCATCTTGCGGGCCGTTTTTTACGGCAATTAGGAAGAAATGGAGGGAATCACTCTCCTCTCTATAGTCTCCCATCCCGTATACGAATACTCCACCTGAAATCTGCACCACCTCAGATTCGTGGGGTGATGCCTTTAAATAGGCTGTTGAGCAGACATTATTGATTTCCAATCATTCGTTTGTGGATGCGGTGAGTGTACAAGGAGGGTGTGTTTTCACGCACCTCCTAAGAATAAATGCTACGATGTACGGATCGCAGACTTGTCAAAAAAAAAAAATGAAAATCGCAGACGCTAATATTCGTAATCTACTCCTTGAACTCTATATTTCCTCACAGAGACCTCAACATCGTCAGTTTTGTGATACGATGCCGACATACACCGGATGTCACGGTCTAAGGCGAGTAACGAACGCTCTGTGTAAGCGTGAAATTAGTTGAATGAGTTTGGGCGCTTTAAACAGTGGAAAGTCGTTAGGTAAACCTTCGTTACTGTCCAGAACAATCCCTCCCCCATCCATTCTTCCATTGTGATTACAGTGAGATCTGTCATACATAACAAGCTATTTGGAAAACCATTCAAAGTAAGAAAAGAAAAAACCAAAACAAAAATAGTTTGGAAGGCGTACCACATTGAGGGCTATCTGGTGATCCTTTCATAAACAACATCAACCGATGCGACTTGATCAGTTTCTCCAAACGCGTATTCAAGTCCTGAAGAACTAATCTCACATTTCAAACAAAATTTAACAAATACGCAAACAAGGATAAAAAGTAAAAGCAATTCCTTTCAAAACAAAGCATACAAAAGGACGAACTCAACAACCACGGAAAGCACTAACATATTGCTGAAGATAATTAGGTGCGAGTCTCTATCATTATTGGAACTCTCAAGTATTTAAAAGAGTGAACAATTGCGACGGATGCGCGCATTCTATTCACCTCAGCAGCATTTAGAGGACAGAATCTCTCTGCTCTTACGCGAAAGATGAAAAGTTTGTTTTTAAAATCCGTTGTTAAAGACAACACGTTTGGGAAGCTCAATCTGATCAATACCGGGTGCTTTAATCCTTTCATAATGACTGCATTTCATGATATTCAAGGAAAAAAAAACAAACAACATTACGTCATCATTACCTCCTTTGGTTTGCTAGAAGCATTTGGGATAGCAGTGGCGATATCGAAGGAATGCTTGGTCAGTTTTGCTTCGATGTCACTAGGCTTGTAGCCATCCACGCGATCCACTTCATTTCCGCCCTGAAATGAAATGAGGAGCACGGGACTGTGTGGACTGTTTCACGGATCCAAAAAAGAAAGAAGGCAATACCTTGAAGTATATAAGTGTAGGAGCAGCCACAATAGAATGTTTAGCTGAAACTTCGGCCACAGCCTCAGCATCGATGAAGGCAAATCCTATCGGGTACGATTTGAAATCCTCCTATCAAACGAAAAAGGTTAAAGAAAAACCGTAACTACGAGTAGAAGAAAAGAACGGTACTTGTAAGTCCTCCAAAACCTTATTCACTTGGTCGCATGCAGGTGCCCACGCTGCGTAGAAATGCACTACAGCTAGCCTTAAAGAAGTCATCTGCATAAAGGCAAAAACTCAAAACATTGGGACTGGGCAAACCAAATAATCATCAAAGCTCACCTCCAGTCTGATATGAAATTCTTGAATTCTTCGACGCTACCAAGCTGACGGATAACCATTGGGTTGGAGAACCAGGTTACCAGAAAACTTCACTCCTAGACAAAGCCTATGAAGAAAAGAATAGTGCACAGGTTCTTTATCATTAAATGTGCATTAGAGCAGCCGTTTGGAGTCGGAGCATGCTCAACCCCATTCGCTAACGACTCGTGTTCTGACCGCCTGGGTTCACGTAAAAAGAAGAGGATGATTGCATGATCTTGTGCATTTCGCTGTGCGAAGTTAGGAAGATGACTGGGCGCAATTTTCGAGCATTTTCGTTCGTTTGTCAGTGAGGAGACAGATGAACATCAACTTTATTGTTTCAAAGTGAGATTTGTTCCCTAATTGCTTACCAATTGCTAATTGTGCTGCTGGAATCGTCTACTGAAGGAAAACTTTGTTATGCACACGATCAAATATTCCCTTCTCCACTTATGGATGCAAACAAAATGCGCATTTACAGAACGAATCGTTCTGGATTCAATCTAGGTTTTTTTTTTCGATTGCACTCCTCTTGAAGAGGAAAAAGGGCCGAACTTCTTTTTGTGCGACAAAACGATTGCACAATAATACCGAAATCTAGCTTCGAGCTCATACATGCCTAAGATCCTTTGAGAACGTATGGAGCTGTCTTTTTTGTGTAATTCTTTGTAACATATTCATTTTCATTCTCCAGTGTGCGCAGCGGAGTGTTTTAGGTTTCCTTTTACGTGCTTTAATTAGAAGGAACACCAACATGTTTTTGCACTTTAATTAGGAGTTTGTCGTAATGAAATAATTATTTCTGAAGGCTATCCATACTCGGTGAACTTATTGATTCGTTGGGTTTCTAATTGAACTATACTGTAATGAAGTGTCTTGAACTGCATAACAGTTTCATATTTTTCTAGCTTTTCATGGGGCGTACAACTCCAACTTTTCAATACAAAGCATCTTCCTAGCACTTTTTGGCTCAACGTACAAATGCTGTTTGCACTTCATGTCCAGTGGGAGGTGTCGGCGTAACAGATTTAGGAAAATAGCTATCAGAATGCGGTACTGCTAACACAGCCTGTACAGCAACGTACAACATGGTCCATAAGTTCCCCTGGACTTGAATTCACTTTCGGGTGCCGTGGGTTTGATCGTCCAACAAAACGCTGGCTTGGACTCTCGGACAATACGCTGACAACCCGAGAACCTTATGGATTTTATGTATTATTTGAT
Source organism: Necator americanus (assembly GCF_031761385.1). Taxonomy (NCBI): domain Eukaryota; kingdom Metazoa; phylum Nematoda; class Chromadorea; order Rhabditida; family Ancylostomatidae; genus Necator; species Necator americanus. The sequence continues at coordinate 14,615,476 of NC_087375.1, forward strand.
TCACACTAAGGACATATCGCAAAACGTAGCGATGTTAGGATCTTTGTAGTAAAATACAAAGCTTGAGATGTGGATTACTAGTATGGCCGTGTCCTCTATTCCTACGAAGTACGTTAGGGCGCGCCACCCTTATTCACGCCGCCTGTTTTCTCAGCACCCTGTTCATTAGTTTTGCTTGAATGGGCTCGTGACGGGACCTCATTGATTTTCAACCGCTCGCTCCTGGGCGCGGCGCGTGCACAGGGGTGGAGTTTCACGCACCTCGTAGGAACAAACTCCGTTTCACACGCTTTTTTTTCGGCACGACAAGGGGAATTGAGCGAGCCACACTCCTAATGGGCATTCCGAAAGTTATATTTGTCCTCAGAGTTCTCAAAGTTTCAGAGTTTCATGATACTGCCATCAATGCAAAAAGTTACTGCAAAAAGCACTAGGTTCTTCACTTAGCAGATAGTATTCTAGAACGATCCTGGGTTGGACTTTTTTTTTTGCCTTGTGTGGCGTCAAAGCTATTCAAAAAGCGGCCGCGGCGCTTCTGCAGCAATGTAGTCTGGACGCACGTACTCTCTCTTTTATTAGCATTTTCCTGATCAAAAGCGCATTGCGCTCACCCTACTGAACACAATATCACATCACGTTAACATAGCTTATGCACAAGTACTGTTTCTGTAGTCAGACTTGATTCGCTTGATCCCACTCTGACAATAATCATAATTCATTGGTTCTTGATGAGCGATGCGCGAGGTTTCTCATTGATTTTATAGGCTAACGTTTCGGCAAATCACCTTCTTCAGAGCCTGAAAAGGGCGATTCAGTTCACAATCTAAGCTGTCAAATCTCTGCACAACTATGCACACTAATTCTAAGCGTACTTTTTCAACCACTAGCTTAGCGGCTACATTAAACACTCATCTCGGATTGGAGAAACTTAGTAGTTACAATCATGAGAACGACTGATTCAAATGTCTCATTGAAACCTAAACAACCATTTACGGTATGCTCAAGTTCCAGCGTAGTCAGGTCATCCTTCCCTGGGATTAAAATGTCCCTAGCAATTTTCCAACTGCTTCAAATACGTGCTCCAAGATTTTGATTTCAGATTTCAAAATTGGCCCTGTCGTTTATTCGTTTTCTGTGGTAGTGTCGCTTCTCTTGAGGCGTTTCGGTGGAGCGTGGTTAAACCCTTACTGGCACCACCCATCGGTGCAGTTTGTGAGTCTGAACTCGGTTCCAACTGCTGCCCCCACCGCGCCTTTTCGAGCGCGTACGCAAATGCACTGCATCTGCACCCGTGATTCATGACGTTCTGACCCGACAATGTCTTATTACATTTAACCAAACAAAATAGTTTGTAATAGTAGAGTCAAAAAGACATGAAACACGATGCGCTTGGGCTTGAAGCAGTGCGGTGGTTAGGATTGAGCCCTTACCACCACGGTTCACTGCTGATGATCCCATCCCATTCCAACTCCTATCGCTACTGCGCCGCTTCGAGCGCAGCTGTTTACGCAACTGTACCGTGTTTCATTTCGTCTTGACCCGACTATACACACGCCTAACTATCTGAAAGATCATTTTTTTTTTTGGGAAATAAGAATGAGCACATTCTTTTAGTAATAATAATTCGATTCTTTTCTTTTTTAGTCTTTAAAGCATTCACTTTCATTACTGCTCCTTCTTAACTTTTCTTCGTAGAAATTGTTTTGGAGCTGACTAGAAACACTGTTGCTAAGAACACCTTGCTCATTATACAACTATAAATAATGGGAGATTTTATTACATTCCATTCCATAGGATACTGCCTGTTCGGGGAAGGTATCGTTCGCAAACCGAAGTTGGTTTTAACGTTCTCCGAATGGAGCGGAGAATTAAAATGAAGCTGAAGACAGCAGTAGAAACGGGCTCATGCAGATCAACCTTAGATCTTTCCATAGGCTTCGTTCGTTAACGTTTACCCTTTTGAAGAAATATGGTTAAATTAAAGGGAATGAAATAGTTGAGGCACCGCCATCCCTGTATATCAACGATCACAGGCACATCGCAAAAATTGCTTCGGAGAGAATGGAGGAATAGACGGATGAGTCTTTTTTTGTCTGTCACTCAGACACGATCCTATTTGTTTCGGTTAATGCAGCACTCAGTAGCAGAGATAAAAAAAAAATTATATCTACAAAGTGCAGTGGTTGGCTGTCCAATTTCTTGGAATCAGAGCAAGCTGAGTTCTTCAAGGAGGGAATCGTCCCTTCGCGTGGACTATTAAAATGATTTTGAAGAATATAGTCATTATTGCCTTTTTTAAAGGATAAAGCTGTTTTCATCTTATTATTGTGTTATTATTGTTTCGTTATTTTGTTAGAAAGTCAGGAACTTTCGTAAATATAGAAATATTAAGCTGATGATGGGATGCGAAGAGACGAACGAGCATTAACGCTATGAGCGTAAATGCTTATACAGTTCAATCGTATTTTCATCCATTCCTATACTTTTATATAAGCAAGATATACATACACTAGACTCTCCAATGATAAGGACACGGCCAAGAAATGAGTATTTAGCTGTTCTAATAGAAGGTACGAGACCCCCACTGTTTTGTTCACCACCTGCAAATATATCTAAACAAAAGATTATCATTTGTAATGTCACAGAGGATCACCAAGGATTCCGAAGAAAGGAAGAGCGAACAAGCCTGCTTTCATCTTGTTCTATTAACGATTCATCGAAGGTTCGCCATCGCGAGAGAGATCCAAGTGCGGCAGTGGCTCTTGAAGCCGATTCAGTTAGCCGTCTTGGACATCGGAGCCCTTTTAGAGTCTTCTCAACTCGCTTCTCGCTGGTGGAATACCGTAGAAGTTCGTTTGCTGATTGATGATGCGACACAACGAACAGCTGAAACTAATTGGTAACAGAGGAGGGTGGCAGGACCTCTCACCATTGGTGAGATAGTGTGAAGAATAGTTTATCAGTGCTATCTTCTTAGTAACATTACGTCGTACCTTTCTGATTTCGAGTACGCCGACGAGTTGTTCGTTGTATCGTGTTCGTGGTTGAAAACAGTACGAAATTCCAACATGTTGTCGGACCCCGTGGAGTACACCTCTGCCTTGACAAGCACAAGGTGTAATCGTACAGATGTAAGTCTCTTCGAGGTCTTAAACTGGAATCTGGATGGATATAGGATCCAATCCATGAATGAGTACTGTTATTTGGACGATTTACGAAGAACAAATGTATAATACTTACGAGGATTCACAGTAACATATTGAAGCATGTTTTTTGGCCAGGTGTTTGCGGTCGCCTCTTTCACTCATGAAGATGGACAGGACGTCGAATAGCTACGAATGGATCGATTCTTTGCAAGCTCCTGCGAAGCTAGAAGTGGTTTGGCAGAGCTAGCTTAAGGACAAAACACCTGGGCGAATAATCGCGTCAGCCAAGAATATCACGATCACGTCAATCCCGTCAGGTCATGTCATTGAAGGGTTTGAATTCAGCAAGTAAGATTTAGTCTCAGGTTCTCCAATAATTACTCTCTTATGGGGCAGTAGGCTGGGAAAATCACGTGGTTCCCCTCATCTTTCCTTAGTCGAAAACGGGAAGGGGACCGCTTCAGTTCCTACAAGGTGCGTTTGAACGCGCCTCTATGTGCACGTTCCGTTCTCCTCAGCGGTCTATCCATTAGTTTAACTTGAACTTTGAACTGTTTAAAGGCATCACCCCACGAATCTGGGGTGGTACGGTGTTCAGGTGGAGTATTCTTATACGGGATAGTAGACTATGGAGAGGAGGGTGATTCCGTCCATTTCTTGCTAATTGGCGTCAAAAACGGCCCGGAAGATGCGGCGTGTGCACACGGCTGGCGCGCTCCAATCGAACTCCTTGTGGAAAATGGCGCGCCATAACGCTCGAAGCCGTATCTTCCAGGCCGTTTTTTACGGCAATTAGGAAGAAATGGACGGAATCACCCTTGTGTCAATAATCTACGATGCCGTATACGAGTACTCCACCGGAAATCCGTACTACTCCTGATTCGTGGGGTGATGCCTTTAAGCCGGAAACGAGACCTTGTCAGTTCTCGAACGCTCGCTCGTCGATGCGACGCGTGCACGAGAATGGCCGATTACAATGCAAGCCGTTGTAGAAAACGGTCAGTATTTTACAGCGACTACGGAGAGATGAGCAGAACCAATTGGTTTTCCGTAATCTACGCCCCTGCGTAAAAGCCTTCCATGGGAAATACACGCCTCGTCAGATTCGTGGCATGTTGGCTTTAAGAAAGGATAGTCCAGATTTGATGGAATTCTCTCTGTGATCTCACGCTACCTGCAACTGGAGCTCCCGTCGTGTGCGAGTCGGTATTTCTACGTCGCTTTGGATGAGATTTGTGAAAGCTGAAATTGTTGGAAGGAACACAAAGGGCCAGATTTATTGGTACCCACTGGTACGTTGGGCGAAGCTCGGTAAATCTACGGGCTTCAGCATCAAGAAGTTGATTTTCTGTGTAAGCGCTATATGCTCATTTTTATAGAATTGACCACGTGTGTCAAATAGTAAAAACCGGAACTTGGATTTTCGTCTGACACCTGAATTCAGCGTTAAACAAAGCAAGCATCACAGAGGAAGCAGATTTTTTTGGGCGTAGAAGAACGCTCTCTCATACATGTTCCATTTAAAAATGTGCTTCTTTAGGTGCTATCTTTGGGAGGTTTTGTGTCGACTTCGTTGACTTCGACGACTACCAATTATAGACCAACCTCGCCTTGCGGAAAAGCAACAGAGGGTACCACTCTAAGTGTTGTTTTATGAGTAAAGAAACATTAGCAGGCAGGAAGGATGAGTCTTCTAGGAGGAGTCTATCTGAAAAGTAAAACGCGCCGGAAACAAACAGCAACTGCGCAGTTGAACAGATTCCATGATTCTTTGTCTCTGAAACCTGTGCATTCTTTGTATTGAAGTCAAATATACATTCCAGGCTCAGTTATATAGGTGGGAATTTCGCTTTGCTTTCGCAGCTAAGGCCCGTAGTTGCTGTTCTATTTGCCATATTTGAAAATTATCCTTATTCAACCTTGGTTAACGTAAGTAGAAGGGAATGCGATGCTTTTTACACTTTTGTTTATTATTATTTATTTTATTTTTTTATACTACCAATTACCTCATTCCCTTCTGCTTACCTTAACGATGCTTGACTACGGATAATTTTCCAAATGCAGCAATCAGTCTTCAACTCCACCGTCGTGGAGCAGTAGGAGCTAGAGAATGCCTGCCCTGACGTTGACATTCACTGCAGTTTCACTGCATCAGCGTCGGTGAACTAACGACATGGACGGTGAGAGGTCACCAGTTATCGCCTGGAACTCGTTCCTGTCGTCAATGCTTGGATTACTAATAGCAGTCCGAAATGTTTTTAATATTTTCTTTCCATAATCTCAATCCTGTGCACTACTCTCATGCATATAAGTAGATACTATTGCGTTTCCTTCGTAGCTGTTTTAATTGCCAAAATTTCAAGAAAAAGAGCATACCGTTGCCGTTTCTGAGCAGCTGAAAAAGTTACATATGACAACCGACTGGAAGAGAAATGTGATGCCGTCGGAAGATTATTACATTTGGATAGTAACGTTCCAGGTGAATTGGTTCCTATAAATGGAGAAGAGAAGTGTTTCAAGAACTCCTCGGAAAAGTCGCGGATACGAGCAGCGATCCCTCTTGACGCGTTCTTGGTGCGCTTCTTTTCTCAAATCAGTGTTGAACTGTCGGCGCTTTGTTGATTAGCCGCGTTAGCAGCTCACGAGCGCGCGCTACAAACTGAAGGAACGCGAAGGATTTGAAGCCACAGGTCATTTCAGGGAGCATATGATGCTCTTATGTTTAAGAGCTCCAAAGATGTTGAGAACTATTTTGAGAACCTGAGATAAATTGATATGGCATGATCATGGATCGAAACGACATGAGCTTTGTAAGTTTTGACGATTTTTTAACCTTTCATCTCCCATTGGATTCTTTGGCTCAGGAAGAAATTACATACTGAATATTCACACAACATCTCAACTTTTGACCGCTCTCCTGCCGTGAACCCTATCAGGTACCCTGAGATGAAACTCAAAGCACCGAGCATGACGAAGTCCACTAATTTGCGCTCTCGACTCCAACTGTTTGCTCTACGCTGTGTCCACCTGGTAGTGGACGTAATCAGTTCAACTATCCTACATGCGTTGCGTCGTTTGAAAATGATCTGAACCAACATCTGAACTTCGAGAAGAGACGTCTACTGAGTCGGCGCCCAAATAACAGTTATCGTTTGATGCGGTGCACTCTTGATAGTGCTAAAGTTTAACTGCAAACAAAAGTCGTTCAAAATCTTTAGACCAGTACTCATCGATTTCCAAGGATTCCTCCATTTCTGTGATGATCAACAGGAACAAGCTTTTTAAAAGTTTCATAGGACGATATAATTGATAACTTTTAAAAATTACTGTAAATTTTCCATTTGTTTGAACACTTCAAAAGGCAGTTGACAGGTGCGTTTCAGTGAGACGTGGTGGATGCCCGTGAAGCCTACATCATTTGACGTCGATGCGCTGATGAGCCGGAGTCTCTAGCAAAACGGTCGCGAAGAGACGGTATGGACCTCTGGTCTATTTTGAAGTGATCGATTATAAAGCGGGAATGCGGATATTACGTGATCACCGTTTCGGTCGTTCAAAAAGGTAACGGTCTATGTTTATAAAATCTTGCCATTAGATTCGGTCTCTAAAAATTCACAAACGGTAGCTACTAAACATATGCGATGTAAAGTTACCACAGATTCACAACATGGACTATGAAAACTGCAATCAGCTCAATTTGCAATACATAAAACGTTTGAGAGATTGGGTAAAGATTCCAGTCATTTGAAGGAACGGATTCTTCATTGCTTGCTCCACCATAAATATTAAAATAAGTTTCTCAAAGAGAATTTCAACATCAGAATTTTTTCCTTTCGACGTTGTGAACATATTTCTTGCTAACTTTCCTTGTAAAGTAATTCTGCACTTATTACCCTGATTTTCTGTATCTTCTGAGGCTCAGGATTACGTTAGGTGCGGGATCATTGCTTAGTGAATAACACAGCTCATCGGTCGTGGAGAACACACGGGACACCCAAGAACTCCTGCAAAAACCCCATCTCCAAAACAAAATCGAGCACAAGGTGTCGATCGACTGAGATTACAGAATTAAAAAAAATATTCCATTTCATTTCACTCGAAAAACCCTAAAGCTAAATGTAGGAACTGCCTTAGAGGCTCCTGACACATAACCTATTCCCTTATTGTATTGATTTGAACCTTGAATGGGATATTGAATAATCAGCTCCGACACGCTGAAGGGGTTGAAACAAAGCAATAAATTGAAGGTCTCATATCTGAGGATTACTAAGAATTACAAGGCGAATATCAAATGAATAGCATTCGAACGTAACTACTCCTTTGCGGAGTTTTTATAGCTCCAAACAACATCTCGTGTTTCCCTCTCACTATTACAACTGCATTAATGAGAAAGATTTGTGCTTCAGTAACCACCATTCTGTAAATCAAAAATCGCTTTTATGTGCACATGAAGCCACCAAGTAGCATTTTTCGGAATTGCTTCATAATTGCGGCTAAATAGAGGAACTGCCTTAGAGGCTCCTAATACATAAGCTATTCCCTTACTGTATTGATTTGAACGGGTAGAACGCATTAATACACGGCTCGAATCCGACTGCGAAGTCAGCGGTTCGAGACCGCTCTTGGCGAACTGAGCCCTTCATTTCTCCGAGGTCGTTTGTAACAAATTTGTCTGGAATGAAGAAAATATTGAATTGGCGCATCTATGCCAAAGCGCTAGCGTTGAAACCCTCAAACGGTTCGAAATCGAAGCCGAATGATATGATAATGGTAGGCGATGATACACGGTCTGAGATTTCTGGACTTTTACGTATGAGTAGAAGTCTTGCTTCAACGTAGTTTCCTGTTCAAATTAATTAGAGGTGAATAGCAACTTGTTAAAGAGTCTGCCATAATTGAAAACTACTTCTTTCCACAAAAACGAGGGGGTTTTCGGCAATTTTAAAATTCCGATTTCTCACCTCTTGCTGGAAATTTGACTGATGCTGTACCCCCTGAGCGCACAATCGTTTTTCAAGCCATTTTTAGCGCAGCCCACCCCTCTCCAGTCGCTTTTCAACAACTATAAAACAAAGGGGAGCCACGCGCTCCGGCTCCAGGCTAATCTTTCGCAGGTTTCTCGCCACCGATCCCGCCCACACCTACTTAGATGAGCGCATTCCCTTCATTCCTCCGTCTCTCGTTATTTCTAGCGAGCAAGCTGGATATTTTTGTGAGGCCCGGTCTTGCTCCTCTTTATTATGAATGGTGGATCATTTCAAACAATGTAGTCTGCTTTCTATAATTATTCTTCTCTTGAAATTGAGTAGTCTCTTCTTATAAAGTCTCCTATTGTAGAGGTTCAAAAATTTCATTTTGATGCGTACTCGATATGAGAACCCTAATGCAATTTGGATTGGCAAATCCCTATACCACGACTCTTTTTCTTCTAGAGTCCGTCTAAGGCATATTCCTTTCTATTTATCTCTGGAGCAACAGCGGATATACACAATTTTATGAACTGCACCACATTCAATTGAATTCAGCCTGATCTACCACACTATATTAACAGATCCAGGGTTAGTGTTCGTGTTATTTAAAATCTAGAGTATAGCTTCGCAGAAAGAGGTTTCTGACCTTCTTCAAATAGAAAAGCTATTCTGGCTATTCTCATAAATTTAAAACAAAAATTAACTAAGAAGAACTGAAACAAAAACTTACAATCGAATTTTGAAGCACTTCAAATCTTTTTGCGTCCTGTTGCAAGAATTGTTCGACAAAGCAAAAAAGCGTTGCTCTCCAACTGAGATACACAATTATATGGATACAGCAAATACGGAGGTTTTCTTTCGAGATCTTCCATCGAAAGGAGAGAGTGCGGATAGGGCAGCGCACTGCAAAGAGCAGCATACTCATCTACAGGTAGTACCAAGGTAAAAAAAAATTAGGCTGCACAGGGATTTTGATTGTCTTGTTTAAGAATAAGCGAGTGCTAGAAAGTCGCTGCGTTTCCTTGAAAGCAGAAGTTCATCTTTGCGCGCAAATTTTCTTGCAAATGCTCACGAAATTCCATTTTGACTACGTTCCATATTCTGAAGAGTACTTTCGTTTCTCACTCCTTCCAGAGTGTCGCAATTGTTGTCACGGTTTGAATTCGCATTCGCTTCGTAATGCGTCTGCCTTCCAACGCCTCAGACTATCGCTTTGAAACTACGGCGAATGATCCGTAGTCATTGTGCCTTCTATTTCGAGGGCCAGACCGTGGAGCCAGTTGCATGTATGTTTGCATTGAACTTCGAGTGGTCTGACCATCCCCGCTCCCATTGCGTTTGTTTATGCGGTTACGCCGTTGTTGTGAGACGCTTTTCCGATAGTCGTCGGTCACTACTTGCCTTTCAGACCTGCTCCAGCTTCAGCAGCCAATGAGGGCAACTCGCCGACAGTACCTACTCCTGCTGTTTTTAACTTTTACCGTTTCCTGCGCTGAGGAAACGCCTCCAGCGGAAGAGCAGGAAAAACCATCTGTAAGTACATTGGTCCTATGTTTCAGCATAGCTCTTGAATCTTAGTAATTAGTTTTCCATAAATTCTCGTACAGTTGTCAACGTGCACCAATTTGTCTTCTCGGGGGTTACGCAACAGTTGACATTCAAGCTGACACATTAGACAACCGCATCCATTTGCGGCGTCTTATAGAGCAAACGTAAGGTGTTTGTCTGCTTCTTCTGCAACAACTTACTGTAGCTCATACCTCAGAACTTGAACAGATGGCTTGCAAAGGTGTCGCCGAATGTGGGCTTTCTGACCCTGCAGGCGTAATAATATGAAAAGTCTTTTTTCAATCCCTTTCCAAATGTTAATATATTTCGACAAATTGGGAGTTCTTATATTTTAGGAGGAAGTGTCACCAAAGGCATTGTCCCGGGCGAAACGTCAATGCTGTTACCAAATGCAGACGAGCTGCTGCCCTCAGCAGCAACAACCGCAATGCAATTGCGTAGCGCTTCAAATAAAGGTGAGTACTTATAAATTTAAAGGTTGTACGTTCACAATAAACCGGCCTTGTGCCAACCAAGCCTTTCATCCATTCGTGGTCGATAAATTGGTGTCAGGCTTGTATGGGAGGACAAAAACATTGACCTAACACATCAGCTGACCCCACAAGGGATTGTAGAACTGCAGGCACTTTCATAAACCTCAAACAAACTCTGAGTTGGAGTCAAACGCAATTTCCACCACGTAGGGATTGATCAGAGCGAAGATTTTATCCTTCGTACGTTATAGAAGAAATCGTTGGTGCTGATGTGCACGATTTGAAAACTAAAGTGGCCTTTCTTTCCTGAGGATTCATTGAGTATAATGAGGGTTTGAAAATGAGAATGAACGAAAATTTTGAGTTTTCCGCGCCACTATGGCAAAGGTATTTGTAGGTGCGAGTAATTTTTGCAGAATATTTCAGTACTCTTGGACCGCAGCAGTAAAATAGCATTCTCAAAAATGTTAATCTCACAACTGTTTTCTTCTTTAGTGGAGTGTTTCGTAATTTCTGGACAAAAACAATCATTAACTCTTTTTTGTCACTTTTTCGGCTATTGTGTTTCGATCGTTGCCGTCACTTGGAAATATCGCATTTTCTTGTAAACTCTGCCGGTTTACTTAAATATTTCTCTAAGAATTCCTGCACTTTTAAATCAGATATTTGTCACAACTAACAATTCCTAGAAGATAGAATTCTTGATGATTCCTCCATTTCGGAGCAATTTCTTCCAACAAGAATAAATCATCCAAGCACTATACCGACGCTATACTAGAATCCTCTTTTGAGCCCCAAACGTTCATTACTAAGTAAAGTCAGTAATGTAACTGCTTTACTCAACAATCTTTCTTCTTTATTTCACAAAATTAACTGATGTCAATCTTAGCGAAGATAGATCTTCGTTGCTTTTGGAATGTGAGTTACAATTACATGTTGTGAAGTGAATTCAAAAAAGCACGTGCTGCTAATAACGCTAGCAGGCTGATGCCAGTCTTTAGTGGCCAGTTGCACTCGTCACTAAAGGATAAAGGTAGAGTGTTTGGCGTTAATCAATCCGCTTGGGATGCGGCACCACGTTCACTTCAATTCAGAATCGTTTAAGATTTACGAGCGCGTAAGCCTATGCAGTGGGTAGCCGATGGGTCAAGACTGTGTTTTATCCTCCAAGACAACTCTCCTACTAATGTATAGACCACGGATGGATGAAAGGACTGATTGGCACTAGAACGGAATCAAACTTCCGACCGATCATGCTGCAGCCACACTGGAAGCTTTCATCCGCTGCACTACCAATGGCCCGGATGGATAGATTTTACGCACTGTATTTGGGACTTGTTGTTCGCTATTACTGTAGCATTTCCAACGTAGAGAATGTTCAATACTTGAATTCGGTATCGGGAATTTTATAACAGACATCATACCAAAATACCTTTCACCTATTACTCGATTGGGCATTTTTTCTTCTCACTTTTACTTTTTCTCCTTAAAACACTGACTTTTCGAGAGAAGAAGGAGAGGAGTTCTCTGTTTTTTTTTTTCAAAATGAGCTTGAATGAGGGTTTTCTGCAGCTAACCAGAGTAGTGAATAAAGGTCCTCTGTAAACATAAACAATGGGCTAGGGAAGAAGAAGAAAAAATGGCGGATCCGGTTTTTCACATCCAGCCTCAACGGAGCTAACAACCCAATGAAGAGATAATTCAAAACAATGGTGCAGTCTAACCAAGCAGCTAGAAATCTAATAATTCTTCCTTCTAGTAATTTTCAAAGCGATCATTAAAATGTAGGGTTAACGCTTTCCAGGTTCAACAGTGCGACTGCGCAAATACGCTGCAAACGCAGTGCGGTTGCCAAGCCCCACCGAACCCGTCTTGCAACTGCGGTCAACTTCAACAACAGTACACCAGCTGCGGTTGCGGTCCGCTTTCATACCAGGTCTGCATCATCCGTTCCCCCTTTCGGCCGTATCAAAAATGAATCTCAACGGTTTATTTCAGGTGTCATGTAGCCAATGTCAGCCTCAGTCTGCTCAAATGTGTACACCGGCATGCATGCCAGCATGTCAGCCCAGTTGCACCCAGCAACAGCCACAGATCGTCGTTCTCCAGCAACCTCAGCAGCAGCAGCAGTGTGCTCCTGCTTGCATGCCTGCCTGCCAACCGCAGTGCATTCAACAGGCTTGCACTCCTGCTTGCCAACCTATGTGTACGCCGCAGTGCACACAGCAGCAGCAGCCTCAAATCATAGTTGTCCAACAACCGCCTCAACAACAGTGCGCTCCCGCCTGTATGCCGACCTGTCAGCCCCAGTGTATCCAGCAGGCCTGTGCTCCAGCTTGCCAGCCGATGTGTGCTCCCCAATGCACCGAACAACAACAACAGCAGATCATCGTCGTCCAGCAACCGGCCCAGCAGCAGCAATGCTCATCATCATGTATGCCAGCATGCTTGCCGCAGTGCGTACAAGCTTCCTGTGGTAGCAACTGCAACCAGCAACCCCAACAAGTCATTGTCGTCCAGCAGCAGCCTTCTCAACCCCAATGTGCACCAGCGTGCATGCCAGCTTGTCAACCGGCATGCATTGAACAGCAGCAGCAACAGATCATCGTCGTCCAGCAGCCACCTCAGCAGCAATGCGTGCAGTCGTGTATGCCGTCATGCCAGCCCTCGTGTGTACAGCAAGCCTGTGCACCAGCTTGTCAACCAATGTGCACACCTCAGTGCGTCGATCAGCAACAGCAGCAGATTGTGGTTGTGCAGCAACCTCAATCTCAGTCCCAGTCGTCCTGTGCGCCAGTCTGCCAGCCAAGCTGTACCCGCCAGTGTGTCCAACAACAGCAAATCTGTTCAGCAGCATGCGAGCCCAGCTGCCAGAGTTCGTGCAGTTCTAATGCACAGTGTGTTCAAGCCTGTCTTCCTAGCTGCGAATCCTCATGTGTGCAGCAGTCCAACCCCGTTGTTGTCGTGCAACAAGCTCAACAAGCCCCTAACAACTGTCCAGCTCCATGTCAGCCATCGTGCACTCCACAGTGCGTTCAGCAGCAGCAGGTCTGTGTCGCTGCGTGCCAACCGTCCTGCCAAAGCTCATGCGGTGGCAACAGTCAGTGCGTGCAGGCCTGCATGCCCAGCTGCCAAGCGTCATGCACCCAACAGTCACAGCCACAGCAAGTAGTCGTTCTCCAGCAGCAACCTCAGCAGTGCGCCCAAGCATGCCAGCCAGCCTGTCAACCACAGTGTCAGCAACAGCAACAAATATGTGTCCAAGCATGCCTACCAAGCTGTCAAAGCTCCTGCAGTGGCAACATACAGTGCTCTTCGACGTGTCAGAGTAGTTGCGAACAGTCCTGTGCGACTCAGCAAGTAGTCGTCGTTCAAGCACAACCGATCTGTGGTCAGGCATGCCAGGTGAGATTTTATGGAGTTTCTAAACTTCAATCTAGTCTAACAGATAACAACTTGATCGTGCTAAAAGGATGTGGAAAACGCCGTATTCATTTTGCGCAACTGTAAAGCTGTGCATTGAGTCTTAGAAGTTCCTGAACGTATAGTTCGCTAGAAACACAATATAAACTCCATGCCGCGGCTCTCGCGTTTTTGTAAGTTCCCATATAGCCATTTGCTGACTCAGCGACACTTTCTTTTCATCTTTTCAATCCGCGAATTTCGACGAGATGTTTGATCGCGGGATCGCGCAGCAATATTAGTCGAACGGAAAAAGCGACAAGAAAGAGGTGCAGCGTTGACAATGGGATGAACGCGAGTTTGTATGCGTGCGTAAGCTGCGGCGGTCTCTGAGGTTCGAAGGATGAGTTCAGTGCGAGGGAGAAGCGCCTATTTGCACAGCGAAACGGCCGCCGCAGTGGCGCTGGTCACTCATTAGAGGCGTGCACTGAACGCGTGTCGTAGTCGCCAGCAAACATGCAAGCACGAGCACCTCGCTCTCCCGAGTCCACTGAAGACATTCTGTGGGAGCTGACGTTTCAGCGTATGAAAACTGTCAGTTTTGTCACAAGAGGAGGAAAAAGCTAACATTCTCAAACTCTCTCTCTTAACTATGTTTTAACATCAACCCCATCTAGAATACCAGGGTATTGGATCTTGCACACCGAAGGAAGGAAGGGTGTAGAATAAGAAGGCAACCGAATTAACCCTACACTTCCCCTCATCATGTACTTGAAGCACTAAGTAGGCAAGCCTGAATACGTCTGATCCCCCAGTTTCATGTATTTATCCTAACTTCTCAAATCAGCTTAAGGAGCTCAACATTTCCGACTTAGGTTCATTCACATTCTCTTCTTCTTCTACTATCTCATTAGTCTGGGGAATCAGTTGCTATGAGGGGAAGTTTGCACCTCTACGCACGTTTCTACAAACTCCAACTCCATGGTTTAGTAGTTCTTTGCACTCCTTTCAGTTCGATCTTTATTCGAATACTCGTGCTTTTAAGAATAAACCAAGAAATTGAAACAATGGTAGCTAGTATCTTCAACTCATTTTCATCGATTACACTGGCTGGGCAAGAGTTCTGTACCTCGTCTTCGATTAACAGTACTCCTACTAAGCTACTATTAGCTTGGACTGCATACGAGCCATTAGAAGTTGACTTACACTTACAGGTCCCATACTTAGTGATGATGTAGAACATTTTGTTTTAAATACAATTCTTAAGGAACATCTTCTAACTGGTCGTGGCACTTACATTAAACTCACATTTGGGAAACAGGAAAAAGAAACTAAATGATACATCCACCGAGAGACTTATAAACGGCAAATCATCATTTTTGTTTCGAGCACAGAAAAGCTATTTTAAACTAAAACTGACCGTCACTCAACGAATTTGCAGATCTTTCTAACGCTGTTGGCACAAATTGCTGCACATTCACACTAATTTTTTTTGATGGAAACATGATCGCATCTTATTCCGAAGAAAATATCATCATTGGAAGATTGTGATCTCAGTAGCACATCTTTAAGGGACTTTATAGATGAAAACAGCGAACAGTCGATGCACAACAGACTTCTGCACGATCTGCCCATGGTTTTTTTTCCATTTTATCAGCTGCAGCAATTTTGCAGCCTAGTAGGAATTCGTGAGATGCACTGGAGGTGTCCTTCTTTACCAATCATCCTAATACAAGCCCGTCTAAATTCAAGAAAAAAATGTAGGCAAACCTGACAAGACTTATAAGTTTTTTCTTTTTTGACCAGGCAGTAGCCACATGTTGCTGCCACTGCTACAGGAAATTAGATCTCAACCATTTCGTTCCGGAATTTTTTTCTCGATTCAGGAAATTTCTTTCATCATTTAGCGCAGACACGCCTTTGAAATGGAAAGAAAAATTGCCAAAAAAAAACCCAGAGTCCCAGAAATAATACAACTAAAAAGCTACGCGCGCTAATTTCCTGAAATTAAGCTTTCGGAAGTAAAGCATAAGATTCTGAATATATAAGCAAGCAGCTAAATAAAGTGGAAATTTTTAAGAGTCCCATAGTGGTTCTATGAGATGCTGCAAAACCATAACATTTAGGCCTGAATTTCCTCTTTGTTTTCCCAGGGCGGGCGCCCCGATCTTGAGGTATTTTCGTCATCTCACAAGAACGACAAATATCAGCGACAAAAACACGCTATCAGAGCACGATTTTATGTTTGCAAGAGGCCAACTGAAATCATGAACTCACGCACAGGCGATGAAATCCGTCGATATGTACCAATCTCAAATCGTTTCAGGCTCAACCAGCAATGCAATGCGCCCCTCAGTGTCAGCCTTCGTGTCAACCCTCCTGCGTGAGCCAGGCAAGCTACGCTCAACCGCCAGCCATAATGATGTGTCCGCAACCGGCAGGACAATGTGCCTGTAGTTCTGGATACTCACAGTGCATGCAGGGAGTATGCTGTCTTCGAAAACGACATCGTTTAGCAAAGAATAAACTCGCCTAGTCCCTCTCATCGTTAGGAGTGAATGCTTAGGTCATCGCTTCCCCACCTTTCATCCGAATGGACCTCTTCGCTCTGCACCCTAGCCCAAGATTTGTGGTTTCACATAGCTTGGTTCTTTCTCAATCAGTGCTATTGCTCAATCCGAACTTCCCACAGCGGCTTTAACTCGTGTCACCGTAGCCCTGAGGGTATTTATTTTTGTTACACGTGCTACTGCTCAAATTCTTTGTTTTCACAGAATCAGGACTCGGTGATGAGTCTACTTCTATTTTCGTTGGATTTGCTTTGATGTCTTTATAGTAATGAATTTAAATTTGATAATAAATATTGAGATCTACGTCGCTGACGGTCATACTCTGGACATTTTCATTTGCAAGAGATTCTGTTGATACCAATCCTATAGGATTATCTACTAAGCTGTGTGTGCTTCTCGCTACATTTGAAAAATTTTGAACTTTTAAGCCTCTTACAACTGCTCTGACAATTCGACAACTATAGAGAACTCGTGAGGAATATAAACAACCGGGTGCAAAGTAGGTAAATTCCCGACCCGACAAGGTCAGCGTATCGTAAATATCCATAGAGTTTCGTTTTCCTAAACTGTGAATATGCCCGCATGAAAATTGCAACTTCCGTATCGGCAAGAATGTGGCAATTAATGATTAAAAAAAATGTGCATAATAGTAACGAGCATAACAAAGTAACAGTCGAAATCGGAAAGCGTAAGAACTTGAAGTGCAACAAACAACAAAACTGCGTCAGAGGCAGAGAAAGGAGAATCGAAGAAAAAATTCGATAAAATAACAATAGAGCATCACTAATGAAGTACCTAGTACTCAATCGTTTTTCCATAGTTTTGTTTCGATCCATACTTTGTATTAGTGGTGTCGCCAATTTTATCAACAACATCAAGAACCTAAACAAGAATGACTTATTTTCAGAGTTAAAAACGATATAAATTGCTGAAGGAGAGGAATTTTGTCCCTAATAATATCATAATATTGTCCGGAAAGGGTGCCAAATTCAAAAAGAATTAATCCACGGGATTGATTTAATGCCGAAAAGAAACGTGTGAGTTTTGGGATTTTTAATGTTCTTCAACAGGAGTGGTTCGACGCTTATCTCAGTCAAAATAATGAAAGAACGAACGTGGTTCGTCCGATAGATTCATCTAATGCCGAATACACAGTGTCAGTGTTGCACACACTGCAAATTCAGGAATTCAGCACTTCATTATAAAATCGACCTATACCTAATGCTTAAAACCCCTTCGCTTGGTATGATTTGTGGAAGTATGCCATTTTTAATGCCTTAGCATTACCTTTGATTTCCTAAGCGGCATAAATACTACTAATTCCAACAGCAGGATGTAAGAATTCTAGGCACAATTGTTCCAGGTTTTCAAGAATAGTTTCTTTTCAAAGAATCTCATCACTTCCCCACGATATTTTTTTATAATCAGTAAGTGAGGAATAAGAATAATAGGTTCTGTTCGAATACACTATGGCTCGAATCAGCACTACTGTCAACCGAACCATTCATGTCTCCGGGGTCGTCCCTCCCCTCTCCCGATAGGAATTGATCAACGCGGTGCACTTTACCCTTAACCCACATTTTTCTAATACGAAGTTCCTCACTGTTTGCATTCTTCGGCAGCATCAAACAACACTTAGGTGGATTGGATAGTGATGGGCAATCGTTGATATTCAAACAAGAAAAGCTGGAACTGGAACTCGGAATCTCAAAGGATCCAATTCTTGACACCGACTCACGACGCGGAGCTATTTCATCATATATAAGTAGATGACACTCCAAAACTGCAGCCATAATATCAAGAAGAAATTCCTTGCGTGTGTAACATACCAAAAGATACGGTGAACTCAGCATCTTTGTTCGCAAAACCTTGTGGTTCCGAATAAAGTCCCTGCAGTTGGGAAGCCAGAAAGTAGAGGAAAGTATATGAATTAGAGACACCCATATAATACTACCACTTCCATATTTTCGCAGTATTATTGTAAGATGAAATGAGAATATATTAGTCAGGAAGTTAAGGTTTCAGTAGGTAAGCAGCACTGGTCAGACCAACTCTATCCATGTATCTCTATCTGTGTACCAATGAAGGCTGAATCTGAAGAGCTGCCAACAATGAGAAGGAGCTTCCACCATCGAATCTATGATTTTAACATGAGCCGATCAAAAAGGAGAAAATGTTCTTATCCAGTATGTCAAGATTTCCAAGAATGGTTTGGATTCCACTACTCGGTGGCAAATCGAACAGACAGTCTATGTCTGAGTAAATATTGGGTAGAGGGATAATTCCGGGTAATTTTTTTTTAAATACTTTTAAATACAATATAAAAGTGCACATAGGAAAAAGGTACTTGCAAAGCGTCATGTACCATTTCATAGGGAACAGCTCGTTTTACTAGACCATTGCGTTTTGATTTTTTTTCCTACTTTATTGATTCCTCTTCTTTTTTAGATCACAAAAGTAAGTGCGAAGTAGGCAAAACGGAACATTTTCGACACTTGATTTCCGCATTTAATCCAATTAAAAGTCAACTAAAGCTGCTTGAGAGAATTGTGTTTCGTATGGAAAACATCGACTGATGCATGAAAACTTAGAAAAGAACAAAAAAGACACGAAAAAAACAGGAACATTTATAGGGCAACGTTAGGCACTTAAAAACTTATTGGAGAACGAGAGGAAAAAGGAAAGAGAGTTGCTGATTAACTTCTTGCATGCTACTTTATATGCGAAAAAGGGAAAAATCCAGTCTGCGGAAGGTGATCTATCTTTGAGGTCAAATCTCCCTTTTTGAAAAAAAAGGTCTTTGATACCTTCAAGGATTCCTCCTACGTACACATCTATATCATTTTGATAGTATGTAAAAAGCAAATGGTGTCGGAAAGGCTCCGCTTTGTCACTGAGCCTTCAATTTAAAAGGATAAAGGATCGTTTAAAGTGCCAATCTATCTACCACGTAAGGATAAAACCTTGGTTGAATTTAGGGCAGTTTCGAAAGATCGGCCTTGCAGTCGCAGTCAAAGCTCACCAACAGCGCCACACCCAGCCCGACATTCCCCTTAATGACTTAAGCAAGATAGAATCAGTAAAAGTAGGAAATCAAAACAACGCTGTCATTTAGAGTAAGAAATTCTCCGTGAAAATCTATGTGAGGATTTCAATACCTTTCATCCATCAGCACATTTTTAGGCTTAAAAAAAGACCACGAACTATTCCTCAACGCAGTACACGGAGAGCTGCATTTCAAAGGCAGTTCGGGTAGTAGATTGCGGAATCCAGGCTGCTTTCGCTCACCTTTCCTTGACAGTCGTAAAAAAAACAGTTTCTTTAAACGACAATTAGGAAAAGGTGAGAATTTGAGTGAGAAGGAAGATTTCAGTTGCAACGCACCACCCTGCACGCGTCGCATCCAAGTGTAAGCAGTTCAAGATCAATCATGACTTCTCACCAGCCTATTCAAGTGCGATAATTTAATAGGCTGCTGATGAAACATGGACGTTCTAGCGCAGCTCGTAGGAACTAAAGCGATTCCCACACTGGGTCCCACACCACAGCCAAATCGTGATACGCTGCCTTAAACAAAGACTGCACTCGCAAAAAACGAGACAAACGCAGTCGTAATGAAAGCGCAAAAGCACCGCCAAAGTGAATATGGTTTGCAACACTTCCATCCTTACATAATGGATGTGTGTGAATAAATTCATTGTGACTATCATCAAATAAACATACAAACGTTACTCGTCGAAAACAAACAAACGATTCATTGCTTGATGGTGTACTACTCTAAACAGTCTCCCGCATGGTTCTCATACCAGTTCTAATAATCAACGTCGTCAGCATACCGCTTTTCCTGGGACTAGTTGTGGCTTACTTCATTTCAGCAAGGAAGGTAAGGTTTGCCAACAGAGAATGGGTAAAATTATGAGCTCGTAGAAATTCTCGATGATAAATTATTTTCACTGGAAGGTAATGTCCACAACAGAAGCACCACCGCGTCAATTCATTCGACAATGCAGCCTTCTACAAATGTAGAAATTACAATATCAAAGCACGTAAAGCGTATTTCGCTTGCCGTAGAATCCAGCAAATCGACTCCACTAATTCGCTTTACATGGTGGAAAGCGTAATGTGAGCAGTCGCACTGTTGGGCAAAAACTGACGCCTGTGATACTTTTAAGGTCCCTGATTTTTGAGTTTATAGGGACAACATCGCATTTCTGCTACCATTAATGAAATCTACCTTCGGACCCTCCTGACTATTAAAGGGAAGAAATGCAAAATCAAAAATTTCCACGCTTAATGTTTTCAACCGAAAAGAAACAGACCAATGCGTAGCATTACTTTTAAAATTAACAAATAATGAATTAATTCGTGCAAGCAATGAGAGCGAATCGCACATTGTATCTTCAGTTGTCGAACAGAGTACATGCAGTTGAAGAAAACACTATGGCCACTATGGACTCAATTCTTGCCATGTCTGTCCCAATGCAGCTGACCAAAGAGATCAACGCTTGTGCTCTCGAACATGCACGGAACATGAAGTAGTATTTGCCTTTGAAGAGCTCGTGTATATTTGCATAACCGATAAGACACAACAAGACCAATAAGCGCTTTCCAAAATTATCTGCACCTTGAGCTTTCAAAAACTTTAATAAACACATTTCTATGGACTTCCTTCTCACTATAACTACCATAAGACCTCGAGAATTTGCAGTATGTTTATATTTCAGTATCGCTGCTACTTCGCTACCCTGATCCAACCAGTTGGAAAAATAGAAACTACGATAGAATTTAGCAACAACCACAAAATCACCGAACTTACATAATCCAATTGTTCTTTAGTGTGATCTGCGCTTAGGCAAAATCTAACACGTGCCTTCGTCAAAGGGGTGGCAGGAAATCCTACAGCAACAAGTCCGATGTTGTACTTAAGTGTTCTTCGCGAGAATTCGCTGAAAAAAAAAAAAGATTTCGGACTTTCTTCCAATATTTTGTACTCGATATTCACCTTTTTATTCAGCAGGGTCGCTAGTTGTCATCTCAACTCTGATATCTAGCAGTTAGAATTACCATAAATCAAAGCATAAGTCAAAATTATTCGAATTGCGGTAGTGTGTACAATTTCAGTTAGGTGGATATTGCGTTGAGAAAAAAAAAAGAACTCGAAATGTGTCAAACCTAGAGGCTGTTGGTTCAGTATTAGTTTGAAATGTGCTATTTCTACGTCGTGCACATAGATGCGATAGGAAGGACATTTCTCCAGTGAAGGGGGTTTAGTTCATTGGGTGCAGCTCAAATGAAGGGGGTCCTTTAGCCAACCGTCCAAAAGTGAATGGGGTAATTTCGCCAACCGTTTAAAAGTAAAAGAGATTCCTTCAACAACAACAAAAAAGTGAAGGGGGTCAGAGCAGTGGCTTCGACTATCGCATCTATGGTCGTGGATCAGAAATAAGGACAACAATATTTATGAAAACCTCAGAAACTTGGAGAGGGAAATAGAAGCGCGTACAGCTTCAAAGTACGGGGGCGTTTTTTTTTTGTCGAATTCAATTAGATTTGATCTCGGGTGAGCAAATTTTACTTATTCACAATGCGAGTATTATCGGCTACTGGTTAACTTTTAGATTTTTGACTTTTATTGGATGTAGTTTTTACACTGTTCTTAAACATAAAAGAGAATTTCCCAGAATATGCGACTCGATTAAGGAGTGCAATTGCGGGTTTACTCAGGTTTACCAAAACAGTAGAAAAAAAATGACAACTCACACGACTTTTGTGATATAGAATGTCATTAACGGCACAACAGGGCTGTCTTCATGCCCGTAAATAAGGAAGCCCATCTGCTTCAAGCGTCGTCGGAAGTAGCGAGAATTCCTTAGCAGTTGTACAGCTTTGCGAGCTCCTATATCCGTTCCGTCTTCACCACACATCACCTACACAAGACATTTAGAGAGAGTAGTGCTTTTGAATGTTAGATCTTTCGACTCACTTTCATACTACTTAGTACTTGAGCAACGATCGGCGGAGACATCGCCGCTCCATAACACGGTCCAGCTGAGCTGTATCGAATATGATCAATAAGTGCCTAAATCAGTATAATTCAAGCAAGACTCTTGCCAATCTTGCATCTCACCTTTGTTCCTCCTATATATCCGCCAGCTGCAGCGAAGCTTTTCGTCAGTGTTCCCATCATTACGTCTACATCCTTGGCATTGCATCCCCAATATTCAACAACTCCTTTACCAGTAGGACCGAGCGCACCGAAAAATGCAACGTTTTCAAATGGTTCCGTTCAAAAAAGAGTGGCGCCGGCATACCTACACTATGAGCCTCATCCAGAAAAAGATAAGTTTTGTAAGTCTTCTTTATTCGTATGAATTCCGGCAGATTCACAATTGTGCCTTCCATACTGTAATATGTAACCTGTTATGAATTTTTTTCTCGAGAAAAAGTTGTCACCTGTAGATGCCTTCAATCACGATAAGCACTTTATTGTATGGCTTTCCAGTCTTAGGGCTTGGTT
The DNA here is from genome assembly GCF_031761385.1 of Necator americanus. Classification (NCBI taxonomy): domain Eukaryota; kingdom Metazoa; phylum Nematoda; class Chromadorea; order Rhabditida; family Ancylostomatidae; genus Necator; species Necator americanus. The sequence continues at coordinate 14,638,123 of NC_087375.1, forward strand.
CACACAAAGCATTTCTTAGCTTCCTCTCGCAATCCTTCGCATCTGGATCACAAAAACAGAATAAGCGATTCTGTTGAAGAGTTGAGATACGAATAAAACTTGATTGCATGGTTGCACAAGCTATCCGAGAATCCGAGAGAGAGGATCGATTTTCCAGAGATATGAAATATCAAAAAAAAAAAGTTTTACCGTTATGCTTGAACACTTTTATCGTTGCGCCAGACACCCTACAACCAAGAACAAGAGATGCATGATTCAACTCATCACTAAGAATTAGTGATCCCTAAAATGATAAGACTAGCATAAAATAAAAATTTTGGATATCTGGAGCACCTTGTCTACAAGTGACGGAATGTTCATCGAATTTGTACCAAAACCCATCGGGAAGCAAATTGCTGCATCGACTCCTAAGTAGTGAGCCACACACTTCTCTATCTCCGCATGGACAGCGTGGTTTCCTGAGCAAAAATCTATCGATACGAGTAAAAACTGCCACAAATATTTAATTCAATTACAATTTATCTGTGCAAGCAGATCTATACCTCGCTCGTGTCTCGTACCACCAATGTGAATGCCATACTTGTCAATAAATCGCACTGCTTCTTCAGCACAAGGACCATCGTTGTGAGAGAATCCAAGATAGTTGTACGACCCCATGTTAATTACTTCTGACTCCGTACCCGTGAACCTAAAAACCGTAATATCAAAAATTGTATCATGTTTTTCTGTACGTCATTTATAAAGAGAGACACTTTAGTTCATCACACGACATAAACAAATAAGGATATCATCAAACGAAACAATTCTAAAAGTTTTTCCGGAAAAATTAAAGCATCGAAATACGGTAGGGAAACTTGTAGATTTTTGAGAAAAAAATCCAAAAAAGCTTAATCTACGTAAAATATGGAAACTTTCTGATTGTGATAGTCCCCCAGGAAATACAGAGCTCAAAACGACTTTGTAGAGGATGCTCGTCCCACTTTGAAGCCTCTTCCGGCAGAGTAAAGTTCAGTCAAGTCAAAACGATCTGAAGATGGCTCCGTGCGATTGCATAAGCGGTTGCGCACAGATGAGAACATCGTTAGCTGCACACGGACTGGGGAGATTACAAAGGTCCACCAGCGTCGCCTCGGGCGCAACCGCTTACGCGATTGCACCAGGCTTTGATCCGATTGAATTACTGTTTAATCGATCCTTGTGCCCAAACTACACCAACATTTTGCAATGCAGTAATTTAATCTCACTACCAACTCACTTCTGTGGAGTGTTTTTGCACTTACAACTAATAATCATCTAGAGAGACCGTTACAGAGAACTACTCAATCAGTTTAGCAGCACTCCTTGCCATCCAAACCAAAAAAAAAAATTGAAAAATGAGAGCTGGTGCCCCGGATCACAATGCATTTTTCCAATGGCGGTTAATTAATTTAACTGTGGACTTATGCTTTAAAAATCGTTTATTTGCTTGACTTAAACAGTGCGCCGATGTCATCGCCTGATACGACTACTCGCATCCTCGCCAAGGTATGCCGTCCTTGAATGTACCTGCGCTCAACCTTCTGATCTTCTGCGAAATCTTGCACAGAATCAATCCTCTTGTCGCTATACCATATACTGCGATACTTTACGTCTCGCCTGAACTGCCTATCCACAGCGAGTGCCCTCAAATCTTCCTTCACCAGCTCAGTTCAGAACTTCCATTTTCGCTCAGGTGGCCTACTCCAACTTGAACTCGACAAGCTCCTCACAATATGTTGAACAAGGCGATTTGTTAGGATCCTCAGTATATGATCAAAGGAGCAGAAACGATTTTATGTATCCACTTCCGATGGCGGTGTAAGATGTTGATACCTCCCAAATGTCATTTTGCGGTAACCACAATATCCTCTTCGTAAGAACATTCATTGCGGCATATCCCAGGCCAAAATTAGTAAAACAGCCGTCTAAACAGTTTCATTTCCGTGCAATCAAACTTCTCCAATTACTCCACTCCACCAAGTCTCCGATACGTACATTATGATGGGACGAATTGCGAATAGGTAGACCCGTAGCTTGACATTGTTGGCGATGAGGGTCGACACAAGCCCTCTGTTGAGGAGCTGAATGCAGCATTCATCTTAGCGCATCTTTGATGCCCGCCTATCCTGATGTTGAATTTTAGTGGTGCTTTCCGCGAATGTAACAACATTGTCGGCGAATTCGATATCGGTCAAGGTGCTAAGACGATATCGGCAGGACACTGACTGTTCTTCGCATGACATCATCGATGACGAAGTTGAACAGGAGGGATCCTCCCGATGCCCCTTGTCTTAGTCCATCTATTATTTCTGAAGGTGATGTACATCCGGGTTCAAACTGCAGCAGCTGTTCGTTGATTCATGTCATCAAGCACGCGAACGAACTTTTCTGGTACTGCATGCTCGCTCTAGCGTGGAGCGCATTGAGTCGGTCTCGATGAGGAAGTCGACACCGCCTTCAAGGTCTAGGAAGTCTAATTCTATTGGCTTCGACTACCGCTGCGAGATTTCTCCTTGAAAAAACACCTGGTCAATCGTAGATCGGCCAGGACGAAAGCCAGCTTGCTCGTCGCATGTTGTTTCTTCGCGGTATTTGATAAGTCGGTCTAGAATAATCCACTCCAGAACTTTGTATATAACATCCAAAAAATCATATGTTTAAAAATTCCAACGAAATTTACTAATTTAGACAAAGGCTAAACAGGTATTTGAGCTTTACCCGTCGGAGATATGGAAAAACACCGGACAAGCAACAGAAGGCACATAAACAAGTTAGCCGAAGCTAGTTTCTAAAAATGCATAAACACCCCAACAACTACTAACTAACTCAGTTTTCACTATTTTCAAGGTGAAAAGAGTCAAACAAATGGTAAGAGTAGACCAAACGTCGAAGAAATTTGCTTAATGGCGCAGAAATACGAAAAATAGTGGAAGTGCGGAAACAGTTTGGAAAGAGTCCTACCATATTTACCATCATTCGAGCTGCAG